>NW_001865109.1:5572-7778 GCF_000002865.3 Monosiga brevicollis MX1
CGCCACTCATGCCTGTTTGCATTTGACTAGGTCTGCCGCCACGAGCCTCTGTGTATCAAGGGCTGTCCTATAAAAATGGCGTGGGCCGGCAGCGAGCCGCGTTTTTTGCCGAGAAGCAGCTCTCCATATTGACCCGCGTGAGCAAGACCTACTGGCTGTCCCTGAACGAACAGCACACCTTTCGATACATGGACCAGGAAATCAGCACGCTGATATTCATGTATTTGCTGCTGTGCAAGCCTCTGGAGCACATGCTAAGCAGCTGGCTGCAAAAGCGGGGCAGCCTGAAAACCCCCGACGACGAGAATGGCATTCACAATGCCGAGCAGGACGACGAAGATTTCCTCGACGATGAGCTGGATGAAGACCACATGAGCCACGACGAGACGATGACATTGCGACGCGAGGTCCGGGACGCTCGAAACCACTACAACAACAGCCACCTGCTCTTCAACATTGCGCCCCTGCAGACGATGGTCAGCCCAGCCACCATTTATGCGGCATTTCGTCGACAGATGACCACGTACCTGCATCGGCCAAAGCTGGGGGTGGCCACATGGCGACACGCCGCAACCTTCTGGATGACGACGTTTGTGATTAACCGACTGTCGGCCGAGACGACCGGCGCCCTGGGTAGCCTGATTCACACTCAAGCTCAACACTCTGGGGACACAGCCCAGCGGGCCTATGCACGCACAGCTAGTGACCATGTGCAAACCAAAATGTCGTCGCGACTGATGCATCAAGTGGCCTCGCAAAAATGGCATGCTTTGTTTGGACTAGATCGCAAGCGCAGCATAGCCGAGTTGACCGCGAACCAAGAAGCATTGGAAGCTCGCTATCCCATCAGCTGGAACCCGGTGACTGACCTCTCGCCCGAGGCAAACGGGCGTATCATCATGAACACGAGGGCAGAGCATGACGTACCCTACATGACCCAGCTGGCCAAGCAGGCGAGCATCTCGTGGGGCCACAGTTTCAACAGCCAAGAACAGTTGGACCTGGCTGCGGCCATTGACCAGCACCGGGCGGAAGATGGATGGCTGATTGTTGTTGCACCGACAGGCATGGGTAAAACATTTTGTACCCTGCCCAAGCTGGGCTGTCGCCCGCATGCTTGTACGGTGCTGTGGATTGTGCCGTTTGTGGCCGTGGCCAACGATTTGCTGCGGCGATTTCAAGGCGCGGGTCACAGTGCCCAGCGATGGCTTGGTCCCTCTACACAGGTGGCAGATGGCCTGGACGTGCTCATTGTTACGACCGACATGTTTGTCCGCGTGGGATCTGAGTCCCTGCACGGGAAGGTCTGCTTTCAGCGCATCCGCACCGTGGTGATGGACGAGGCGCACACACTCATCTCGGATGCCAGCTACCGAGATGTGCTGAACGAAGTCGCAGCCAGTGTGGGTTCTGGCGGATGGACCAACATCAAACGCGTGGCATTGACGGGCACACTTTGCATCGGGGACCAGGAGCATCTGTTTCGAAAGCTGGGTCAGCAAGTCGGGGGCAAGGTGTACCGTCTGGAGACGATGCGTCGCGATCTGCAGCTGCGTGTGCTTCAAGGAAACCAGCTAAACTTTTTGTCGCATGTGCAAGCCATCGTGGACACGCAGCGGGTGATGCGTCAGGCGAATGGGGAGCGTGTGCACATGATGGTCTTTTGTGACACCGTGAACGAGGTGAAACTGCTGTGCGACCAGCTGCACGCACGCGGCTACATGGCCTTGCCCTACTACACCGACCTGGAGGAGAAGGCGCAAAAGGACCATGTGGCACAGTGGCAACGGGGTGAATGCGACGTCATTGTGGCCACCAGCTGCCTCAGCACGGGTGTGGATCTGCTCACCATTCGCCACGTGATGTGGTATGGCAACGGCTACAACGTCTATACGCTGGCCCAGGTACGTTGTTGCTCAAACGGTCATGTTACTGTATGGATTTGAAAAAACAAAAACAAAAAAAAATCAATTGTTGGTTTTGCTGATGGTGTACATGTGCTTGGGCTAGGCATTTGGTCGGGCTGGTCGCGATAAACAGGGTGGAACTGCCGAGCTGTGGCTACCAGTGAGACGTGGGCCAGCACCAGGCATGGAAAAGTTTGTCGAAGGCAGTGCGTGCCGCAGCTGGGCGCTCGGCAAGTTGCTAGATCCCCGCGCCGCGACATGCTTTGCTGCCGGCCAGCCGCTTTGTGACGTGTGCGCAG
>NW_001865109.1:7951-9180 GCF_000002865.3 Monosiga brevicollis MX1
TGCCACAGTTACAGACGAGTGCTGCTTGGATTGATGAGGCAGCTACAGCATCCATGTCGGTGCCAGCTTCACCCATGATCTCTGATGCTGATGACGAGGCGCCTTTACAGCAAGAGGCGCGTGGCCTGGTGCAAACCACGATGGCAGAGGGCGAGAGCACGTCACAGCCAGTCCTGCAGTCAGCAGCACAGCCAACCCCCACGAAACACGCGCCAACCCCGTCGGCCTCGATCATTTGCGTGCCAGTACCATCGGCCTCGGGTTCAACCTCGTCTCCGGCGCGATCGGCTGCAAGCTCAGCCTCGGGTACACTGCGGCGTAAGCGAGTGCCGCTGGCTGCTACCCCTGGGTCTGACGATCATGGCGATGGCAACAGCATCGCTACCAGCCCTGCTCCCTCAACATCCAAGCGAACGGCATCGGATGTCACGTGCACAGCTGCTGCTTCTTCCACAACGGCTCAGGCAGCGGAGTCGCCTCTTCCCGCAGCAAAACGAGCAGCATCGAGTGGCACGCGCACCACTACCGTTGCCGCTACTGCTACCACTCGCTCTGAAGCCACGATATCTGCTGCAGCTACGCCACCGAATCGACACAACGTCGCGCCAATATTTCGGTCGAAATCGGGGACAGAAAAAAAATATCTGATGCACCACGCGGCGGCTGACAAGTTTATTGGCGTTCTGAAGTTGATGGATGATTACTGCATGCGATGTACCATTCGACAGGCGAAACCCGTCCTGAAGGCCGAGCATCAATGCGTATCTAATCGTGTTTGCAAGCGGTGTCACTTCGGAGGACACCAGACAAGTGAATGTTTCGTGGGCTTCGCATATCCCAAATGGACGTGCTGCTACGCTTGTGGAATGCCAAAGGGGATTCGTGGATGGGATACATGGGATCACCGTTGCAGGCAGTCCCAGGGGCTGAATTCGGGCCTGAGCTGTATCCTCCTTTATTCGGACTGTCATCAGGGGCTGCGCGACCTGGCCCAGCGGATGGGCTACAACTTGAAGGAAATGACATTGAAGGATTTCGATACGCGCGACTTGTTTGTCAAGTGGCTGTACTCGTCCGGTCCTTGTCCATTTCCAGGGCGTGGGCATTGGCGTCTTGTGGAATTTGTGTTTGAAAGTGCGAGGATCCTGCTCCCCAATGAGGCGAAAGCCCAAGTCGGCCCCGACAGTTTTCGCTAAACACACACAGAAAGCTCTTTTGAGAAGCACAGA
>NW_001865109.1:11091-13604 GCF_000002865.3 Monosiga brevicollis MX1
ATACTTCCACCTAACGTTATGTCATCTTCTATTTGTATGACTTAGTTGAATCGCACTCAGAAAACGTGACTGTTCGAATAACCGTAGTTCCTCAAACAGAGCTATCCATTACTTCCATATCGCACACTGAAAACAGGTGTTTTCAACGACGTTTCATTGATTAACATGCATGTCAAAGAACATCCATTCACATATTATTCATTCACTTACAGAATTTTTTTTTTTTTTTTTCTCACATCGATCGTTCACAGTGGCCGTCCCTTGCACCTCCTCTTGCCCGTTCTTTTCCCACGGAATCCAACTGACACGTCCCCAAGAATCCGCATCATGGATGTTGATGTGTCTGGCACGCAAAACACTGGACAGACTGCTTGCCGCCAATGTGGCGACACCTTTCCTAATCGTGGTCTCAGAGACGAACACTGTCGCAAGGTGAGTTGGTGAGCTGATTTCATCTGTGGCTGCATCGCATTCGCTCTTATGAACATCTGCTTGCTGATAGATGCACCAGCAGAGCAGTTCTGTCACCATTTATGGTGTCAAGCACCATGTTACACGACAAGCGGATGCAAAATTTCACTGTCCTGCTCCAGGATGCGCGTCCAGTTACGATCGTGCAGCGTACCTTCGCAGTCATGCTAAGACTGCGCATAAAATGCCTGACGCTGGTGCACCGGCGCGTCTGAAGGCACGCACGCGTGTGCCAAAACGTGAAGTCAACCTCAATCGACAGCACGGCGTGGCCGGGGCACAAATGTTCATGGCCGACATTGAGTGCCTTGTAACCTCTGCATTTGCATCACTAGTTTGCACGCGATGCGGCCACGTCCTCAGTGGAAATGTTCCCCATCATCTGCTCAAGAAACATCATTTACGTTGCACCCAAGAGGACATTGATGCTGCCACAGCACTCCTGCGTCCACTGCAGCCCGAGGGGCCTTTGATGGACACTGGCGCAGGATCCATGCCTTGTACACCTGCGGAAGGCATCCCCATTCTGGACGGTGTGGGCTGCCCCCTGTGCCGAGCATGCTACACGTCAAAAAATAGCCTGCACTGCCACTTGCACACCGAGCATGTTGGTGACCCCGGTATCAATCAGCCACCTCGACGAGTCAAGCTGCAAAAGCCGCTGCGTGGTGCTGGAGCCCGTTGTGTCGAGGTCATTGTGGAGGAAAGCCACGACGCCTCGGCAGCCGATGTCAGCGAGAGCGAGGAGGAGCTCGAGGAGCAGCAGCGGTTCAAGCAGTTTATCTCAAGCACCCAGGCCATGGCCTCGGAGGCTGAGGATAAGCGATGCCCACACGGCGTTCACCAGATGCATCCGTTCTACGACAGCGTGGGCATGACGCTGGTCATCAACGAGCTGAAGCCAGAGCGCATGGTCGAACTGGGCCACAACACCCCGTCAGCACTCCTTGAGTCGGGCATGCACGAGCTGTTCTGGTCGGCCTACGAGCAGCTCTCGGATCAGGGCCTGGCCGCCGCTGCGGTGACGCGTCTGTTTGACGACAATGAAGGGCAGTATCAACATCGCCCCATGCGGCAAGTACAGCCGCAAACCGTCAGCAGGTACCTGAGTCTTGGAACACGCCTGATCCAATTCTTGCTGCTGCTGGAGGCCATGCCAGCCCCCGATCCGTCGAGCTTTCTGGGCCAGGTGCTTGCCAGCCGTGGCCCTGCGGTAATAAATGCCACCGTGGCTCTGAGTGCGGGCCTGGACGCTGAAATGACCAAGAAAGAGCTGGTCGAGCCCCTCACGTCCCTGTGGCTGGCCCTGGTGGAGGTGGAGCTGAGCCTCTTTGACAACGACAAGGTGCACTTTGTCAACGTCTTCCTATTGTGCACGGCCGTGTCCAAAGGAAGCGGCATCCTGCAAGACATCAGGCAGTGGACCACGACGCCCGCTGGACTGCTGTACGTTTTCAAATTGTTCCTGCTTCGCCGTGGCAAGAATGAGTCGTGGTCAGTGGCCAACGAGTTGAGGCCGTATATGCAGCCCGGGCGATTGGTGCATTTCTTGAGCCAGCGCATGAGCATGGCACGAACAGCGAGCGTGGCCGAGGGGCAGGCTGGAGTCGACGTCGACATCCGAGCCGATGGCGACGTGACGGACGAGACGCTGCGCACCATTGTCTGCCGAGGTATTGAGCTCAATGTGGAGGAGCTCGGGGCCGCATTGGAGCAGATGCGCAAAGACATGACGGAAATATTGGACAAGCACCTCTTGCTGGACTCACGCCTGCGGAAAGATTACGAGAAAGAATATGAGCGGCTGCGATTGAAGGAGGATCGGACCAACAGGGTCAAGAACTGGTGGGTGGGCCATGGCAGTCCAGCCGAGAACGCGCTGTTTGATCACATTGGCCAGACCCCGAGTCTGCGGGAAGAGTTTATCCAAACCGAGCATGGGTCCAATGGCGAGCTGACCTTTCGAGAGGACAGGGTGCGGGTATGGCTCCTATATGTGTGCCGGTTCAACGAGCTAGCCCTCACCTACACGCACATTGCCG
>NW_001865108.1:0-1035 GCF_000002865.3 Monosiga brevicollis MX1
GTCGCGATCACTGAATCATATCTGTAGCAAAAGCACATATCAAGTCCAAAGCCAGCCAGAAGTACTCGCGGCTCAAAACCAACATGCAACGTGCCAAAGTCGGGTCTGTCCAACGCACCGCTCATTGTCGGGTGCGTCTGGCAAGAGCGGTGGGGCCAGTGCTAGACAAGGAGGTGATTCATGGACGTAGGCATGACCCAACAAAACTCGCGTGACAACGAGCATGCGCTCGCCATCGAGTCCACCGTAGGAGTACTGATGATGACTCTAAAGTCATACACAAAAGCGCATCTGGCATCAGAACAGCGGCGCATTCCGATCAAACCAGTCGCAATTTCAAACACCACCTTGCCAAAAATGGTCGGCCAAGTAAACACCGAAATCAAAACCGGTGGCTCGCGCGGCTACCAGCAAAGCGATGGTTGAGGCCAAAGCGCACAATCTTGTCCAGCAGGAATCGCTCGGGCGTGATGCAGCCAGTGCTCTTGACAGGTTGTCTCTCGAAGCAAAGCTGGACAGCCAGAGAGCACATCCGAGGTGGTGGTTACAAGTCGAATATAGTGCTCCTGACTTGTGAGGCGGTACCACATCTCCCGTCGCTTGCTGCTGTACCGTTCCCACAGCATGGGGTTCTGCACACGCTCCACCCGCTGCACTGCAATGTTGCTTGGTCCTTGCCTGTCCGTGCTCAGCTGCTGAGGAGTTCAGCCACCTAGCCACACAATAAATGCATCAGTCGAGACGATACCTTGGTTTGCACATGGTCATTTGCTCGGCCGTGTCTCCAGAGTGCCAAGCTTGATCGTGGAATAGGCTGCCAAGGGCGCTGGTCGTCTCGGCCAAGAGTCGATGGATTACAACCGCCGTCGTCCAGAAGGTCGCGGCGTACCCCAAGCGTTGGCCGATACAGGTACGTTGTCGTTTGTCGACGAAATACAGCATAGTCGTCGGGCGTGTCCAGCCTGCCCCGCTTCTCCAGCCAGCTGCTCAGCCTGTGCTCCAGAAGATTGCTCAGCAGCAAATAGATGAGAATCA
>NW_001865108.1:1594-2742 GCF_000002865.3 Monosiga brevicollis MX1
CCTCATGGAACTGCCCAGAGGGTGTCGCGACAACCGAGTCATACCTGCAAAAGTAAAATGGCCGGCGCAACATAACAGTCAGATCAGGAGGCGGACAGAGACAACATGCAACAGATGGTCGATGTTGTCCGACGCACCGCTCGTTGTTGGGCGCATTGGGCAGGAGCGGAGGTGCCAGCGCCCCAGAAGGAGGCGATGGATGGACATGGGCATGGCCCAGGAGTGCTCGCGTGATGACGAGCATTCGTTCGCCGTTGGGTCCGGCACCGGCGTACTGATGACTCTGAGATCAAGTGTAAGCACATTGCGTCAGCACCACAGCACTTGGGTAAGCAGGCGAGATTGACAGCCAGCGCTGCCCTACCTTGCCGGGATGGTCCGCCAAGTAAACACCGAGACCAAATCGGTGGCCAGCGCTGCTGCCGGCAAAGCGATAGTCAAGGCCCAGGCGCACAATCTTGTCGCGCAACATTGTGTCAGGGGCGATGCCGTGGAGCAACAGACGCTCTTGACAGGATGCATCGCGAAGCAGAGCTGGAGAGCCCGAGGGCGCATCCGATGTGGCCGTTTGGAGCTGATCATAGTGCACTTGATTTTTGATACGATGCAACATCTCGCGTCGCTTGGCGCTGTAGCGCTCCCACAGCACGGGGTTGTGCACGCGATCTACCCGTTGCACTGCAATATTCGCTGGTCCCCGCCCACCGGTGTTCAGCTGCTTCAATAGCTCACCCACCTAGTCACCCAATAGGTTCAAATCAGACGATTCGTGGAAGAGAGAAAAAAAATCACAAGCAACGCACCTCTGAAATGAGCTCGGGCGCATCGCGCAAGACATCAATGGCTGGCCCGACTTGGGCCAAGGCAGGCTGCTGCGCGATGTTCCGGGCGCTGAAAAGGCTTGGCCGTTGCTTTGGATCTGTTGCAAGCAAAGCCCGCGTTTCCTTGTACAAATCACTCGACGAATCGCACATCTGCATCAGAGAAACCAAAGTAAGTTTCCACACGAGAGGTGCGGTTGGTTCTTCGTTGTGGGTCAATAGGTATCGCACGATCGCTCACCTCAGTCGCCAAGTGCGGAAAGTCGCAGTCAGACTCTCCTGCTCGTATGCTCCAGCTGCATCGATCCACAACCTCATCAACTCGGG
>NW_001865108.1:6271-10108 GCF_000002865.3 Monosiga brevicollis MX1
CCTTGACATAACCGTTACGGCAGGCTCTGTGCAGTGGTGTCCAGCCACCCTGTGGGAGGATGCAAACATGCAGTATATGTCCCATGTTATACCATAACGTCACCCCATCCAGTGACATATTCAAAGTGTAACCAATATCACACAACATCATACCAAACAGCATACGTACCCGACCACCTTTGTATTGGGCAGCATCTCGTATACGTTGTTGGTCCCAACTGGTCACCAGCTGCAGCGCCTTTTGTGGATCTGATGAATCACACGCCCTGTACAGCTGCTCTCCATCTTCACTCATGGTAACGGTATCTCTCTCTCTATTCACCATCCGCTTCAAACCGCTTTGCTTGCTTCTCTATCCACCACCAATCTCATGAGCCCCCTCCAAGTACAACTCGTCTGACAACCCAGAATTCGGACTGGGATCCGACAGGCGCGCGCCGTTTCCAAAACGGCAGCCGGTCAGCGGGCTCCTTGCTCTTCTCTGTCTGGTGCAACAAACGACTCACCTCGAGACAAATAACTTGGTTGCGAGGACCGGTGGACTTGGTTGCCCAACCGCACGTGAGGCGAGATCAGTGAGGCCAACTTCAGTTGAAAGCAAAAAAATGGCAGCAGTGCTTTCAATCAAAACGTTCTGGCGTCGCCCCAAGGCCCCAACCAGGAAAGCGTACCAAGCACAAGCGATCAGTCGTCACACACACACAAAGCAAGACACGTCAAGTCAGCTGATATCGAGATCGAGACCGATGCCAAAGAGGGGAAGAAGAAGAAGTCAAAGGCAAATGGCAAAAGCCAAAGAACGAGAAAAATGCGAAGAACACACACACACACACACACGTTTACACCTTTTTTCTTCTTTTTTAATTTTTTATTTTCGGAGAAAAAGTCAAAACAACAACAGTCTTACAAGCAAATGTTCCAAAGCGCCGTCAAGCTTGTGTCCGTACCAACGTGGACTGCCCCTTTGCCTGGCATGACAGCTCGCCTGTTACGAGCAGCTTCCAAGGCGCTGTAAAACTGGGACTTGAACGTACAACGTGTACTGCCTCGATGCTTGCCATGACGTTACAAGCCCGTTTGGCTAACTGCCTCTCCAGTCATATCAATCTTATCCCCCGCCCGGATGCGAGCGACCATTCCTGACGGCGAGCGAGCCGGATTTAAGCTCATGGCAACGCGTCAACGAAAAGTTGGTCAGACGAGTGCGAGGCGCGCGCCCAATGACTGTGCTTCATGTCCTTCTTCTTGCTTTTTTTATTTTTATTTATTTATTTTTTTTTTTTTTCACTTGCGCCTGGTTTCTGCTCCTCGGGCGAGGTGGAGTATCGTGGCACCATCATCATCATCATCATCAGCATGAGCCGTTCAGGCAATCATTGGAGCACTCTGTCGACGCCCGTTGGTCTCGAAGAATTTTTTGGCAATCCTGAGTTTCATCACTGCTTCCAACACACGGTTGAGGTACGCCGTGATACCTCAACGACTCGAGACGCAGTCGAGACGAAACCTTTTTCCAGGGGTTTCGGGGGCGTTTGTCGGGAAGGAGCAAGACATTTTTTGCTGTCTGCAGGTCAATTCTACCAGCTGCGGTTGGAACGTATTCACAGTGACCAGACCAGGTGCACCGTTGAAATAGCTGCGGAATCGCTCTCGGTTCCAAGGACAGGGAAAGTGCAACGCGTGTCCAAGCACAGGTATCACAGCTAGAAGAGACGACGGTAGTCAAAGACGGAGTGGGCATGGCAAAGTACTTGAAACACGCGCGAGGTTGACTTGTGCGCCTTCCCACATTCAAAGGGTGTGCGTGGATGTGCAAGTAAAACCGAACCACCTTTGGGTATTCCCAACGAGGAGGCCTTGTGGTGAACGACGCTGGATGTGTGCAAAAGCAGGACAAGTGCCTGGGAGAGCAGGTTTGACTGCACGACAAAGGATCTCAACGAAAACATCTAGGCAGTGTAGTAGACGACTAGTTCGGGGTAAATCTGGGCGTTGTCGAACATTATCACCTCGCGAAACGTTACTTGCGGTGTAGCAATGACAGAATCAAATCTGCAAGACAACCAAACATGAGTCCCATCAAACTGTGAGACAGGACTCGAATCTTGATTGACATACCGCTCGTTGTTGGGTGCATCGGGCAGCAGCGGGGGAGCCAGCGCCCCGAACGGAGGCGAAGGATGGACATAGGCACGGCCCAACAGAGCTCGCGTAATAATGAGCAAGCGCTCGCCGTTTGCTCCGGACCTCGCATATTGGTGACTCTACACCCACGTTCAAGTCGACACACAGCGCCAATAAAGCAATGTGAGAACACGCACGTAGAACCCTGCAGCCCAACTACCACCACACCTTGCCGGGATGATTGGCCAAGTAAACACCAAGTCCATAATTGTGGCCTGAGCTGCGACCAGCGAAACGATAGTCAAAGCCCAGGCGCACAATCTTGTCGCGCAACATTGTGTCAGGGGCGATGCCGTGAAGCAACAAGCGCTCTTGACAGGGTGTATCTCGAAGCAAAGCTGGACAGCCCGAGAGCGCATCTACTGTGGCCGTATGAAGTTGATCATAGTGCTCCTGACTTGTAATGCGGTGCAGCATCTCCCATCGCTTGGCGCTGTACCGTTCCCACAGCACGGGGTTCTGCACACGCTCCACCCGCCGCACTGCAATGTTGCTTGGCCCTCGCCCGTCAGCACTCAGCTGCTGTAGCAGCTCAACCACCTTGGTACACAATGGGGTCAAATCAGTCGGCTTGTCAAGATAAAAATAAATGAAAATATGACTATGTCGGCAAGCAACGCACCTCTGGGATGAGCTCGGGTGCGTCGCGCAAAACGTCGATAGCTGGCCCAACAACTTGAGTCGTGACAGGTCGCTGCACTCTTTGCCCGGCGCTGAAGAGATTTGGCCGCTGCTTTGGATCTGTTGCAAGCAAGGCCCGTGTTTCCTTGTACAACTCGCTCGTCGAATTGCACATCTGCAGCAAAGGTCAGCAAAGCAAATCACAATCAAAGCGGTGCTCAGTTGTCGCTCAAGGGATATTGCGATATTACTCACCTCAGCCGCCAAGTGCGGAAAACTGCATTCTGCACCTCCTGCCCCTGCATCCCATGTGCATTGGTCGGCAAGCTGGTCCGTGGGTAAACGAGCAGGTGGCACCGTCTGTGGAAACATGTAGGTGTTGTATAGCACACAGCCAAAGGAAAAGACATCCTGTGCCGGTCGTGCACCTACACGACCCTGGCCGAAAAGCACCTCCGGTGCTACATAGCCAGTCGTGCCCAACGACGCAGTGGCTGTGCATGGTAGCATAGTGGCTTCGGCAGCCGCCTTGGTAATGTCGAAATCGCCGAGCCGCACAACAGGTTGGTCCTCGTCACCGTCCAGCATCACATTGCTCAGCTTGACATCCCGATGCACCAGGCCCTTGCTATGCATAAACGCCAGGGCCATGCGCAGCTGCGTCATCAAACTCGCAACGACGGTCGAGGTGGCCAGATGCCGCGCCTTGCCGAGCCACTGCTGCAGATCCCCCTGTGTAAACCACGGCAGCACCAGATAGGCGCTTGGGTGGCCATCATGCACGCCCACAAGCGCACCGAGGACTGGAACGATGTTTGGATGCTCAAGCTGGCGCATGGCGCGAAGCTCGCGCAGAAACGTACGACACTGATTTTGCTTGTGTTGCTGGGCAAATGCATACTCCTTGACAGCCAAATCCTGTTCTTGCTCAGGCCGATTTGGCAGCGCTGCACGAGCTTTGTACACCTTGTGGTTTTGGTTGTAATGGAGCTCAAGCTGACCCAGGCAGGAGAGCGTCAACACTTGGTCCAC
>NW_001865108.1:12425-13814 GCF_000002865.3 Monosiga brevicollis MX1
CTTTTGCATGGACACCATGCTCCAACAGCATCAACACTACCATGACACGACCGGTATGGCAGGCATAGTGCAGTGGTGTCCGGCCATACTATGGGATGATGCCTCAGCATTAGATACAGCGTTATCATATGTTGTAGGTGTACCATCATAAGACGGAAGAGCAAGTGGGAGGTACTGACGTCGTCCATGGCTTTTGCATCAGCGCCATGTTCCACCAGCATTTCCAACACCTTGACATAGACTTGATCGCAGGCATAGTGTACTGCAGTCCGGCCATACTGTGGGAGATGATGCATCGGCATTGTTGACAGGTGCAACAACATCATCATTATGTTACAGGTGTACAGAAGGTACGGAAAAAGGGAGGCACTCACATCGTCCCTGGCTTTGGCATCAACACCGTGTTTCAACAGCATTTCCACCACCTTGACATGGCCCTTCTCGCAGGCATAGTGCAGTGGAGTTCGGCCATACTGTGGGATGATGCATCAGCATCACGCACAGGTACAAACACATCATGCTACAGGTGTGTATAGAATCAAGGGGGGGGGGGGGAGCAAAGAGGGAAGAGGAGGGCTCTAACGTCGTCCTTGGCTTTTGTATTCACACCGTGCTTCAACAACATCTCCGCCACTTTGACATGACCTCTAACACAGGCACTGTGTAGCGGTGTCCATCCTTTCTGCGGATGATGCATTGACATGAAGTACAGGAACAGACAACTAGCATCACGTGTTGCAGGTGTACCATCATATCGGCGTAAAGGGGAGAGAAGAGGAGGTACTGACGTTGGTCTGGGCTTCGGCATCAACGCCGTGCTTCAACAGCACCTCCACTACCTTTACATGGCTCCGAAGGCAGGCACAGTGCAGTGCTGTCCAGCCATCCTGTGCCAACGAAAAGCAAGCAGACAAACCCAAAAGCACAAAACCGCTCAGATGGACAGCTTCAAAGCCATGATCACACAACAAAGCCCATGCGAAGCAACATACGTACCAGAATATCACGGTTCAAAGTGGCGGCGGCATCTCGAATACGTCGTGGATCCCAACTGCTCAACAGCTGCAGCGCCCTTTGTGGATCTGATGTCAAGCACGCCCTCAACAGCTGCTCTCCATCATCACTCATGATAACGATGTCTCTCCATCAGCAACAACCTTCCCACCACAAAAGTCCCGAGGGGGCTCCTCTAAGTGTTTCAATCCGAAACCACAGCACGGGCAGGGCAGCGGGCTGAATGGCGAGCGTTGCGCACTGTGGGTAGCAAGGATATGTTCATGACTGACCGTAGCTTGTGCTTCGTGTGGAGAAACAAACGGAGAGCTGCTTTCTTCAAACGCATTGTCGATGGTCGGTGCAGAAAGTGAGTGAGATCTCACGTCGTGTCGC
>NW_001865107.1:0-1219 GCF_000002865.3 Monosiga brevicollis MX1
ACATCGCGCCCCTGCAGGCGATGGTCAGCCCAGCCACCATTTATGCGGCATTTCGTCGGCAGATGACCACGTACCTGCATCGGCCAAAGCTGGGGGTGGCCACATGGCGACACGCCGCAACCTTCTGGATGACGACGTTTGTCATTAACCGACTGTCGGCCGAGACGACCGGCGCCCTGGGCAGCCTGATCCACACTCAAGCTCAACACTCTGGGGACACGGCCCAGCGGGCCTATGCGCGCACAGCCAGTGGCCATGTGCAAACCAAAATGTCGTCGCGACTGATGCATCAAGTGGCCTCGCAAAAATGGCATGCTTTGTTTGGACTAGATCGCAAGCGCAGCATAGCCGAGTTGACCGCGAACCAAGAAGCATTGGAAGCTCGCTATCCCATCAGCTGGAACCCGGTGACTGACCTCTCGCCCGAGGCAAACGGGCGTATCATCATGAACACGAGGGCCGAGCATGACGTACCCTACATGACCCAGCTGGCCAAGCAGGCGAGCATCTCGTGGGGCCACAGTTTCAACAGCCAAGAACAGTTGGACCTGGCTGCGGCCGTTGACCAGCACCGGCCGGAAGATGGATGGCTGATTGTTGTTACACCGACAGGCATGGGTAAAACATTTTGTACCCTGCCCAAGCTGGGCTGTCGCCCGCATGCCGGTACGGTGCTGTGGATTGTGCCGGTTGTGGCCGTGGCCAACGATTTATTGCGGCGATTTCAAGGCGCAGGTCACAGTGCCCAGCGATGGCTTGGTCCCTCTACACAGGTGGCAGATGGCCTGGACGTGCTCATCGTAACGACCGACATGTTTGTCCGCGTGGGATCTGCATCGCTACACGGAAAGGTCTGCCTTCAGCGCATCCGCACTGTGGTGATGGACGAGGCGCACACGCTCATCTCGGATGCCAGCTACCGAGATGTGATGAACGAAGTCGCAGCCAGTGTGGGTTCTGGCGGATGGACCAACATCAAACGCGTGGCGTTGACGGGCACACTTTGCATCCGGGACCAGGAGCATCTGTTTCGAAAGCTGGGGCAGCAAGTCGGGGGCAAGGTGTACCGTCTAGAGACGATGCGTCGCGATCTGCAGCTGCGTGTGCTTCACGGAAACCAGCTAGACTTTTTGTCGCATGTGCAAGCCATTGTGGACATGCAGCGGATGATGCGTCAGGCGAATGGGGAGCGTGTGCACATGATGGTCTTTTGTGACAC
>NW_001865107.1:6316-7626 GCF_000002865.3 Monosiga brevicollis MX1
GTGAGCCGGAACGGACGTCAAGATGCCGGATTACAAGACCATCGTCATGAAGCAGGGCGATGCCGTCTGGAAGGCAGAGTGCAATCGCAATGGGCTTGCTCTGTACTCGTTTACTTACACGCTGGTTCCCAACATGGCTTTTAATGCCATGGTGGAGATGCATCGTCGCCTGGGCCATCCGCCTGCAGATGCAATGCGTGCTATGCTGCGCAATGAGGATTTGGATATGCAGCAATTGTCGGGCAAGATTGCCGACTGCGAACAGTGCCATCTTTTCAAGGCCAAGATGGCGACCATTCCCAAGAAGGCCCACCCGAGGACGCCGCGCCGACCTGGAGACCTGATTGTCTCGGACATGTTTGGGCCCATTTCAACACCTTCGCTGTATGGTGACAAGTATATCATCGCCTACAAGGATGTGGCCACGGGTTATTTGTTCCTGGACCCGGTCAAGAGCAAGGACGAGCTCACTTCCAGTTTTGAGCGTCTGTTGCGTGATTCCCCTATCCCTATTAGGATCAAGGAGGCTGATGTGGCTCGTCGGTCAATTTTTCAAAGCGACAATGATGGCGCTTACTGCAGCACGCGGTTTCGAACCAAGCTCAAGGAGCTTGGGATTTCATGGCGTGCCTCCCCGCCTCGCACACCGCAGATGAGTGGAGCGATTGAGAACGCGTTCCGTGAGATTCGTGACATGGTTGGCCTGCTCCTAGCCGACAGCAAGCTGCCCCAGGGCTATTGGGGCTTCGCCGCCAAGCACGCCGAGTACTTGATCAACATCAAGGTCAAGAGCGTGTACAACAACATGTCGGCCTATCAACTGCTGCATGGTAAAAACCCGCATGCGCTACTCGATTTGCACTCGTTTGGTGAGATGCATACGTGTGTGACAAGGACCACCGCAGGTCAAAGTTAGGTCCAAAGGCCCGCAAAGGGGTCTACGTGGGATTTTCCCCTGCCAAATTGGCGCACAAAGTCTACATGCTGGACACCAGGCGCATGATCGAGACGGTACACCTGAAGCTTTGCCCCCATGCTCGTGATGAGGGGGAGAATGTGGATTTGCCATCACTCGCCTCGATGCAGACCTAACGCTATTCAGGAATGTAGAGTTGTGGTGTGAGAGTGAGCTCAAAGAAAAGACCCTAACGTTGTATTGTCATCATGCATGGGCGGTATGATGACGATGGCTGTGAGGTATTGAACCGTGTACACTGTTAATTGACAAGCAACATTACACTCACTCACAACGTCCAGAACATGACCGTTACACCTTCCACATTAAAAGAAAACCAAAGTGAACAAAAATT
>NW_001865107.1:7817-9137 GCF_000002865.3 Monosiga brevicollis MX1
CACACAGACAGAAAAACACACAAAAAAAACGCGACACGTCTCACTGTTCGGCACATAGGTCCATCAAAAAAGCACGCGAATCACATTAAACGGACAAGTGATTATCCAACACCGAAACGAGGACGGGTACTTTCATTGCCCTGTCGACGGATGCCTCTACCACCATCAACGCGCAAACACCCTCAAGTCTCATCTCCGGCACAACCATGAGAACATGCCGACTTCAGTACCGGCTGCGCCTGCCGCCTGCCCTCCTAATCGTCAAAAACCTGCTCGGACGCGCACGAAAAAACGTGTGGTCAAGCTTGATCAACAGCACGGCATTGCCGCGGCGCGAATTTTCATGGACGAGATTGCGTGCCTTGTATCCCCCGTCTTTGAGTCTCCAGTGTGCACGCAGTGCGGCCATGTCCTGAGAGGCAGGGTGACGCATCATCTGTTCAAAAAGCACCATGTGCGCTGCAGCCAAGAAGATATTGATGCAGCCATGGCACTCCTGCGCCCGCTGCAGCCCGAGGAGCCGCTGATCGACCTTGGGGCAGAATCTGAGCCTCGGATGCCTATTGAAGGCATCCCCATTCTGGACGGTGTGGGTTGCCCCCTGTGTCAGGCATGCTTCACGACAAAAGGCAGTCTGTGGAATCACATCGTAGCTGAGCATCCCGACGATCCAGAGGCCAAGCAGCCGCCTCGACGAGTCAAGCTGCAAAAGCCGCTGCGTGGTGCTGGGGCCCGCTGTGTCGAGGTCATTGTGGAGGAAAGCCACGACGCCTCGGCAGCCGATGTGAGCGAAAATGAGGAGGAGCTGGAGGAGCAGCAGCGGTTCAAGCAGTTTATCTCAAGCACCCAGGCCATGGCCTCGGAGGCTGAGGATAAGCGATGCCCGCACGGCGTTCACCAGATGCATCCGTTCTACGACAGCGTGGGCATGACGCTGGTCATCAACGAGCTGAAGCCAGAGCGCATGGTCGAACTGGGCCACAACACCCCGTCGGCACTCCTCGAGTCGGGCATGCATGAGCTGTTCTGGACGGCCTACGAGCAGCTCTCGGATCAGGGCCTGGCCGCCGCTGCGGTTACGCGTCTGTTTGACGACAATGAAGGGCAGTATCAACATCGCCCCATGCGGCAAGTACAGCCGCAAACCGTCAGCAGGTACCTGAGTCTTGGAACACGCCTGGTCCAATTTTTGCTGCTGCTGGAGGCCATGCCAGCCCCCGATCCGTTGAGCTTTCTGGGCCAGGTGCTTGCCAGCCGTGGCCCTGCGGTAATTGATGCCACCGTGGCTCTGAGTGCGGGCCTGGACGCTGAAATGACCAA
>NW_001865107.1:12546-13678 GCF_000002865.3 Monosiga brevicollis MX1
GATGGTCCAAAAAGTCACCATCTTCTTCTTGCTGTCACCCATGGTTTCCATCTTGTCCTCCACGTAGACACGCGCTTGTGTGGGCAGGTTGCTCACCAACTTCTTGACCGTGTCCTCCTCGACAAACCTGCTGCTCATCCGCAGCGTCGACACTGTCAGGTCAATCTTGCGCCGGTAGTTGCTCAGATCATTTTGACTCTGCAGCTTCGTGGTGATCAAATCAGCTTCAGCTTGCGCAAACACGCTCTCCAGCGCCTCCAGATCGATGTCGGTTCGATCAATCCAGTCGTGTAGTATCATTCCACGACCATGGCCGCTCTTGATTTCCTTCCTAAGGCCACTCAAGACTAAGCGAGCTGTTCCGGTGAGACACGTCGAAAGTGCGACAATAATCACATTATTGATTTCCTTGAGCTTCTTGACGTTGTCCTTCGGGCCTGGCCCGTGCTTCTCCTCAATGGCAGCGGCTTGCAAATCCTCCTCCTCCAAGCTCTTGAGCTCTGGCAGGTACGGGACTTCGTAGCTGTCGCAAACGGCGTTGATGACCTCGCGCAGCTCGATCAACTTCATCGTGTCATGGCCATCATACTGAGGCCAGCGCTCCGACTGTCGGCGGATGCTCTTCACGATCTCCGGCAACTCCTCGAGCGCCATGTTCTCGATGTACTCCTCGACACCGGTTTTTCCTTTGGGGAACTCGCACTCAAATGGGAAGCACCCAAGTCTTCAGCTCCTTGACGCAGTGTCCACGCAGTCGAGGCCCATAACCTATTGAAAGACGATTTGAGCTGAGACAGTAAAGCGGTTCAATTGCACTTCTCTCACAGGAGAGAACGATAGAAAACAGGAAGGGAAATATCCAAAAGAAAATGCCACTCACGGTCAGCGGGACCGTACTTATAATCCGGTGGCTAAACACACCCAGAGTGTACGAGAGGGTTCCTCGACGGGCGGCGGCAGCTGCACATCGTCGAGTACACTTATGCAATCCTTCCAGAGGGATCTGGCAGGTGGTCGATGCTTGCACTCCAATACCAGCCCCCGATCCGTTGAGCTTTCTGGGCCAGGTGCTTGCCAGCCGTGGCCCTGCGGTAATTGATGCCACCGTGGCTCTGAGTGCGGGCCTGACGCT
>NW_001865106.1:0-829 GCF_000002865.3 Monosiga brevicollis MX1
CTAACCCTAACCCTAACCCTAACCCTAACCCTAACCCTAACCCTAACCCTAACCCTAACCCTAACCCTAACCCTAACCCTAACCCTAACCCTAACCCTAACCCTAACCCTAACCCTAACCCTAACCCTAACCCTAACCCTAACCCTAACCCTAACCCTAACCCTAACCCTAACCCTAACCCTAACCCTAACCCTAACCCTAACCCTAACCCTAACCCTAACCCTAACCCTAACCCTAACCCTAACCCTAACCCTAACCCTAACCCTAACCCTAACCCTAACCCTAACCCTAACCCTAACCCTAACCCTAACCCTAACCCTAACCCTAACCCTAACCCTAACCCTAACCCTAACCCTAACCCTAACCCTAACCCTAACCCTAACCCTAACCCTAGCGTGGTGGCCCCGCAGAAGCATTTGCAAGGGCGTAGAGGCGTTGTTGTTGGCGGACATTACTTTGTTTGTGTTTTGAAGACGGTGGTGATGCCTTGAGTGGATCTTCGCTGCGGACTTTCGCCAGTGGGAACGCGCGACAGGCCGGTGGTATGTACGATCGCTCACAGATGGTGTGCACTCGCGTGTGTTGATGATTGCTTCACGATGACACGCACCAGGCAGAATCAAACGCTTTGATGGCCTTGGCCGAAATGGCCGAGCAGTTTCGAGCAGAAGTGGCCGAGCACTGTTGAGGAAGAAGAAAAAAAAAAAGAGAGAAGTCGCAAACGTAAACGCACACGAATACGACTTGCAACTACATCTCCGAGTTTTTCAACTGCTCCCAATTCAATAAGCAACACATATCTTCAATTTCCTCAGTTTTAGCAACAGAC
>NW_001865106.1:21331-22725 GCF_000002865.3 Monosiga brevicollis MX1
CTGTCGAGTTTGGGTACCTTTCGTGGCGTTGCTTCCTTGATGAGGTCCATGGCAAGCGATATGTCTGCATCTTCTACGTTCAGGCAGTGGCGCTTCAGGTGCTGGGCTGGGTGTTCGCTCAATGCGTACGCGCACTTGCCGCAAATCAGTATCCACTCGTACTCATCCAGAGCCAGACCAAGCGATTCCAGATACATTTTGGCGCGCGATGCATCAGCATTTTTGCCCAAGGAAACTTGATGATGAGGATATCGGCGTTTAGGCGCTCCAATGACCGACTTTGGAGCGTTGTTGATCTCCGAAGCGGGGCTGTGAATGAGCATGCCGCCCAGCTCGGCAGAAGTATTCTCTGCCATAGCCATGTGCCTTGCTCTGATGTGCCGTCTCACGCCCTCAGCCTTGGGGTAGCGCTTCTTGCAGCCGTAAATCGGACAGCAAAATTTGCCATCGAGTGCCGCTCGTTTTAAAAGAAAGTTTCTTTGACCGATGGTGATCCGCGACTCTTGTTGATGACGCTACAAGTTGGTTGCAAAGCGATGTGAGAGCGAGACAGAATGAAATCGAACGCCGAGCAGCACGCGAGGTTTATTTTGCGCTGATGATGCGCTTGCTGCTTCTGCGTCGTAAAAGTTTGAGCGCATGATCGACATGTGTGGGTCGACTGCGCTCCACCCTGAGTGCTTGGATGCTGTTGCGTGTTTGTGTCAATTGAAGCACAAGGTCTGTGAATGTCCAGGCTGGTTGACTAAAATCTCCACCTACGAATGAGCAGGTGAGGCCGAACATGGGGAGAAAACGGAGGTGAATGTCACGATCTGGCTTTTGAATGCCAGCCGCCGTCATTGTGGGTGTTTACCGACCTGGCCAAGCAGAAAGCGTGCGAGACCAGGATCCTCGATGACTCGGGTACTGTTGCACGCACCGATACTGATGGTTGCCCCACGCTGAACCACGCCGCCAGCGACAGCAATGCCTCGACTTGGCGACTGATCAAAAAAAAAAAAATGTGACCACACACACACACACAAACACCAACAATATCTCGAGTCTTTTCTAAACGCCGTCACGTTTCCATACAGCTCAGTTCTTCGATTTCCACAAGGTTTGCTACAGAAAGTCAAATCTTCAATTTCTCTGATTTGTTCTACATTATGTCTCATGATTTTAGCTTTATGACTTTAGTCTCAAGACCAAAACGGTTCATTATCCTTTATATTGGATGCAATTACAAGGTCCACTTTCTCCCGACTGATTCAGGCCTGCTGGCGCATCATTCAGTATTCCTGTCAATCGTGTCAACGCCTGTAAGGATCCGTGCACTCTTTTGCATGTGGCGCAAGAGCATCAAGATGCCAGGTGTCAGGCGTTCAAACAGTACTTGGCAAGGCAGGCGA
>NW_001865106.1:27676-28988 GCF_000002865.3 Monosiga brevicollis MX1
CCATGGCCCACCCACCAATTCTTGACCCTGTTGGTCCGATCCTCCTTCGACCGTAGCCGGACACACTCGAGAGCATGTCGCTCTCGCAGATCCGATCCCAGCAAGAGGTGGGTGTCTAAAATTTCTTTCATATCGTTGCGCATCTGTACCAGGGCGGTCCCAATCTCTTTCACGTTGAGTTCAGTACCCTGACAAACAATGGTGTGCAGCGCCTCGTCCGTCATGTCACCGTCCGTTTGCACGTCAATATCCACTCCAACCTGCCCATCGGCCGTGCTGGAAGAGCGAGCCGCCGTCATGCGCTGGCTCAGAAAATGCACCAGCCGTCCAGACTGTAGAAAAGGCCTGAGTTTACCCGCAGTGGCCCATCGCTGTGCCTTGCCAAACCGGAGCAAAAACAGCTTGAAAATGTAAATCAGGCCGGCCAGCGTTGTGGTCCAGCGCCGGATGTCCTGCAAGACACCGCTTCCCTTGGACACGGCCGTGCACAACAAAAACACGTTGACAAAGTGCACCTTGTCGTTGTCAAAGAGGTGTAGCTCTGCATTCACCAGTGCCAGCCACAGAGCCGCCAAGGGCTCGACAAGATCCTCCCCGCTCAGTCCCGCATCCAGCGCGTCTTGCACGGCCAAAGCAGCTGTAGTTATGGCCTCCCCACGGCTGGCGAGCACCTGGCTCAAAAAGCTGGATGGCTCGGGGGCTGGCAGTGCGTCCAGTAGCAGTATAAAATGCACCAGCCGCGCTCCAATGTTTAGGTATCTGCTCATCGTGCCAGGAGATACTTGGGGTAAAGTTTGTGGCTCAACTTGCAACTCTTCATCTTCGAACAAGGACGCCACGGAAGCAGCCGCCAGGCCGTGCTGGGACAATTGTTCGTGGGCCTCCCACAAGAGCTCGTGCATGCCTGACACGAGTGGTGCGGGTGGGGTGTCGTGGCCCAGCTTGAGAATTTGCTCTGGGGTCAGCTCGCTCAGGATCAGCGTCATGCCCACACGATCGTAGAACGGCTGCATCTGGTGAACGCCGTGCGGGCAGCGCTTCTCCTCGGCCTCTGACGCCATGGCCTGGGTGCTGGAGATCAGCTGCTTGAACCGCTGCTGCTCCTCCAGCTCTTCCTCGTTTTCGCTGACGTCGGCTGCCAAGGCATCGTGGCCATCTTCGACAATGACCTCGATACAGCGGGCTCCGGCACCGCGCAACGGCTTTTGCAGCTTGACGCGTCGAGGCGGCTGCTTGGCCTCTGATTCGTCGGGATGCTCGGCTACGATGTGATGCCACAGACTGCCTTTTGTGGTGAAGCAAGCCTGACACA
>NW_001865106.1:33790-35684 GCF_000002865.3 Monosiga brevicollis MX1
AAAGCTGGATGACTACCCAAGCAACGCGACACAAAGGCTGGGTCGTTCAAGGACAAGCAAGGAGTGTGGCACCAGCGCCTCGTTCGTCGATCTCTTTCTTTGCAGCATTGGCCTACTCCGGAGAGATCGTTTTCTTGCGTACCAACATTGGCAATAGTACAGGCGAGAGTTCACAGCGCTATTTGGAGGGCACAATCTCTGCCTGGCGAAAAAAGTATGGCTCAGGTCTTCTGGTCGTGACCTGGGACAATGTGCCACATCATTATAAAGCTCTCAGTCTCATGTCCGGCTCTCATGGTGTTGAACATACGAAAAAGGTGTTTGTGCGCGCCTCAAGCACAATTCCAGAAACTGATGAGCGCTACTCACCGCTCATTTACTATGAGTTGGATCGTGAGCTGTACGGTGGTCCGGTTCTTGTTGTCCCAACGCCAAAATACCAGCCCGACTTCGCTCCCATTGAGACCGTTTTTGGTTCCGTCAAATATGCTGCAGAAGGCATTCGCGCGCGTTCATCAAGCTTTGGCTACACGCGCCTCTCAGAGAGGCTCGAGAAGATTCTCAACGTTGTTTTTGGATCCTACCTGAGAAAAGATATGTTGAAAGGAGCAATCCGTGACACACACAGGTACATGAAAGCCTGGCAGGATGGCGCCGTAAATGAAGATGAGGCTCGAGCTCGCCGCGACCAGCTACGCATTCGTGACAAACAAGACTATGACCAGATCAGGGCTGCAACTGGCGGAATCTTGAGACACAGGCGTGAATCCTTCGAGCTCGCGCCAATCATGGACATGGCTGTCGACAACTCCCGAACTCGCCGCCAGACTGCTCGAGCCGTTGCCGCCAGCCAAGAAGACGATGCTAACGTGAATGACTTTAAATCTACATGTGAAAATAAGCGGTTGCTACTACAACGTGACAAAGCTCAGGCTCGAGCTCGCCGAGCAGCATCAGCTGCTTTGCGCAGCTCAAATTGAATGATCCTCGCGATTTCATCACCGAAAAAAATTGAGTGTTGCTTACGATTTCGAAAGGAACAGTTGTGATTGTTTTGCAGTTGCTCATGACTTTTTGATATCATGCCACGACTTTGTTACCATTTGTCACGATTTGCTTTGACTTGGGCATAACCTTGTGATTCTGTTTGAGACTAGTTAGTAGGAGGGGATGTATTCCCATCTGGTCACCCACGATAGTACTAGCATGGCCCAACATGGCTTAACTGCGGCGATCGGACGAGAGCCGGTGTATTCCATGTGGTATGACCGTTGGCGATAAACCAACGACATAAGTTTGAATATAAAGATCTTTTTCAATGTCTTCCTGCCAAGTCATGGCACCTTGAAGCCCTTCCAAGCCTTGGAACCACGCCTGCAGGCATGGTGACGGCTTCAAATTGGGGTTGCTAACATTGTCTCTGGCATCCGCCAGGGCGCCGTGTTCCAAGAGAATTGTAACCACCTTAGCGTGGCCTAGGTACAGGGCTCTCTCACCAGCCTGCAAGGGGACAGCAAGCCAGTCGTGCGCAACATTTTGGTCACGCCAGCGAACACTTCCTTCAGGTTAGGGAACCGAGTAGAGCCTGGTGGGGAAACGCTGGGGCTGGAGAGACAGGAGGGCATGCTCCAGTCTACCGTAACAATAGCAGGAAGATAAAGGACTGAGTCAGTTTTGGCTGTTAGGATCTGCACCACGATTCAACAGAACCTTGACTACCGGGACAAGGCCGTGCCTGGAAGCAACGTGCAGCGGAGTATCGCCCTTCACCATGATACATTCGTGGACCTAGTGAAGACGTTGACACTGCAGATGTTTGGACGCAGAGGGCAGGCGCAAGAAAGGGCAAGTACGAACTTCGCCCTGGGCGTTGATATCAGCACCGCGCTTAACA
>NW_001865105.1:0-1642 GCF_000002865.3 Monosiga brevicollis MX1
TGAGAGAGATTGAGAGAGATTGAGAGAGATTGAGAGAGATTGAGAGAGACTGAGAGAGATTGAGAGAGATTGAGAGAGATTGAGAGAGATTGAGAGAAGTTGAGAGAGTTTGAGAGAGTTTGAGAGAGATTGAGAGAGTTTGAGAGAATCTGAGAGATTCTAACAGAGAGGACAGAAATCGAATCAACATCAAGAAAGAGAGAGATTCAGAGAAGGGTCGAGACTGAGAAACCGAGAAAGGGAGATTGAAAGGGAAATTCAGAGAGAAGAGAGAGAACGAGAGCGAGTGAGAGCGCGTGTGTGTGTTTGCGCAAGTTCGAACATCAACGAGTGAGGGATGCAGCGTGGGATGGAGAGATTTTCAGAGGGATTGAGGAAGACATGGAAGGATGTCAAAGTAAAATTATAGCTGTTAGCAGAGGTTGAATGAATTCCTTTTCAAAAGTCAGAGACTTTCCGCAAAGCAGCAAAACGGATGATGTGTGCACTTTCGCGGTCATTTCGCGCAATTGCGCAATTGAGAAAAATAATTATGGGGGTACACAGCGGGTACACGGGAACGGGGGTACAGAGAACGGGGGTACAGAGAACGGGGGTACGGGTACGGAACTCTCTGACGGTACCTGCTTGAGATTCAAAAACCCCAAAGCAAGGCCAGTCTGAGCTCGTGTGTATGTGTGTGTGTGAGAAAGAGAGAGAGAGAGAGAGAGAGAGAGAGAGAGAGAGAGAGAGAGGGAGATTTTTTTTTCATGGCCGTTTTTGCTCAGCATATTTTTTTTTTTTTTTGGCTTCTTGAGCCCTTGAGAATGGATTCTGAGGGAGGGTCGGCAAGACCACAAGAGCGATTTGTTAAGAACCTTCCATTTCTCCTGCCGAATGAGCACCATGATGAAGAGTGGCGCTGCGGGGCGGAGGTTTGCTTTTAGAAATCGAGTTTGGAATCAGTTTGACCGCACTCAAAACTCATCCTTGGGTTGGGCGAGAACGGCCGACTAAAAACAATTGCAGGCAGGCATGTCGAGCTGAAACACAAGCGATTTAGAGTCAGTCATGACGCCCACAGAATAAGGAAAGCAGTGAGGTGTTGGGAGGCCAGCTCGGGTCACAGCGCAGCCTCGCAAGACGAGCGCGCGCGCACACACATACTGTAGAGAGAGAGCACTACCCAAAAATAGAAGCTACGCTCGACTATTTTCAGATTGTCAGATTAAATGATGCGATGCTACCACATGTACTGGCACTCGAGCGCTCGATCAGAAGGCGAAAACAGTGAGTGGTCGTGCTTAGAGAGAGAGGAGGGCAGTGGGATTCAGAGAGAGTCACAGAGAGAGAGATCGAGAGAAAGAGAGAGATTGGGAAAGAGTAAAAAAAAACAGTTTTTTTGAGAGAGAAACAGAGGGAAACAGAGAGAAGTGCATCGGGATCGAAAACATCAAGAGACGGAGCGAAAGTGAGAGAAACACCCAGAGAGAGAGAGCAACAGAGCGAAAGTTTCAGAGAGAGAGAGAGAGAGGGGTGGACCTGTCATTTGGGCGCGGATCGGATCGAGCCCTTGGCGCCTCGTGTGTGCGCGCGCTCTTGACGCCGACGTCCTTTTTGAGGGGAAGGAGGAGGAAGGAGCAAGAGGAGGAGAAGGAGGAGG
>NW_001865105.1:4943-7774 GCF_000002865.3 Monosiga brevicollis MX1
TTCTGGTCTTAACGCTTCAAGAGTTTTAATGGCTCTAACTTTATGCGCTTAACAACTGGATGAGCAGCTGGATGTCCACACCCCCTTTTTTTCCAGCTTCCCCTGTGGCAGAGAAACTCGGGGCTTGATCGCTGCGTGCCGAGCTGCGGGTCGCCGCGAAAAAAAAAGGCGGGTTGTGGTGTGAGTTTGTTCTTTACTACACTGTAAGTTTTTTTTTTTTTTTTTTCCGGTCGGCTTTGCTTTGCACAAAGTGTGGTCGCGTAAGGTCTTGTGACATTGACGGCAATGAGCTGATTGTGACCTACACAGCGAGCCTTTGAGACAATGCTCGCAAAGAAATCGCCATCCGAACAAGCTTAACGGGCGCTTTGAAATTAACCTTTTCTCGAAAGTAAAGAATTAAAAAAGAAGAAGACGTGTGTTTGTTCGCATTTTCTTTGGCTTTTTGCCCTTTGCCTTTGACGACTTCTTTTTCTTCTTCTTCTTCTTTGGCAGCGGTCTCGGTCTCGATATCGGCATCGGCGGGCTGCTTGACGTGTCTTGCTTTGTGTGTGCGTGGTGACTGATCGTTTGTGCTTGGTTTGGGACTTACCTGATCGGGGTCTTGCGGCGACGCCGGAACGTTTTGATTGAAAGCACTGCTGCCTGTGAGGCCACTGGTCTCGCCTCGCAGTCGACAACGTGCGCTTGGGCAATCAAGTCCACCCGTCCTCGCAACCGTCATCGAGAACTACTGGCCAAAGGTGAGTCGTTTGGTGCATCAGACAGAGAAGAGCAAAGAGCCCGGTGACCGGCTGCCGTTTTGGAAACGGCGCGCGCCTGTCGAATTCTAGGTTGTCAGACGAGTTGCACTTGGAGGGGGCTCATGAAATTGGTGGTGGCTAGAGAAGCAAGCAAAGCGGTTTGAAGCGGATGGTGAATAGAGAGAGAGATACCGTTATTATGAGTGATGATGGAGAGCAGTTGTACAGTGCGTGTGATTCATCAGATCCACAAGAGGCGCTGCAGCTGTTGACCAGTTGGGACCAACAACGCATTCGAGATGCTGCCCAATACAAAGATGAGGTATGTATGCTGTTTGGCAAGCTGTTGGTGACACGTTGACTGCATCACTGAATGGGTGACGTTATGGTATAACATGAGACATATACTGCATGTTTGCATCATCCCACAGGATGGCCGTACACCACTGCACAATGCCTGCCTTAAGGGTCATGACAAGGTGGTGGAGATGCTGTTGCAGTACGGTGTTGATACTAAAGCCAAGACCAACGTCAGTACAGTACCTCCCTCTTCCCCCCTTTACCCCCCCTATGATGGTGCACCTGGACCACATGATGATGATGATGATGATGCTGATGCTGTACCTGTTCGTCATGCGGATGCATCATCCCACAGTGGGGCGGTACACCACTGCACACAGCCTGCCATAGGGATCATGACAAGGTGGTGGAGATGCTGTTGCAGCACGGTGCTGATACTGAAGCCAAGAACAAGGTCAGTACAGTTCTTCCCTCTTCCCCCCTTTACCCCTCCCCACTGATGGTGACCTGTACCACATGATAATGATGATGATGATGCTGTACCTGTACGTCATGCTGATGCATCATCCCACAGGGTGGCGATACAGCACTGCACACGGCCTGCCATAACGGTCTTGTCAAGGTGGCGGAGATGCTGTTGCAGCACGGTGTTGATACTAAAGCCTCAGACCAACGGTCAGTACAGTACCTCCCTCTTCCCCCCTTTACCCCTCCCTGATGGTGACCTGTACCACATGATAATGATGATGATGATGCTGTACCTGTACGTCATGCTGATGCATCATCCCACAGGGTGGCTATACAGCACTGCACCAGGCCTGCTATAAGGGTCTTGTCAAGGTGGTGGAGATGCTGTTGCAGCGCGGTGCTGATGCTGAAGCCAAGACCAACGTCAGTACAGTTCTTCCCTCTTCCCCCCTCCCCCTATGATGGTGACCTGGACCACATGATGATGATGATGATGATGCTGTACCTGTTCGTCATGCGGATGCATCATCCCACAGGGTGGCGATACACCACTGCACATGGCCTGCTATCACGGTTATGTCAAGGTGGTGGAGATGCTGTTGCAGCACGGTGTTGATGCTAAAGCTAAGACCAACGTCAGTACAGTACCTCCCTCTTCCCCCCACCCTCCCCACTGATGGTGACCTGGACCACATGATGATGATGATGATGATGATGCTGTACCTGTTCGTCATGCGGATGCATCATCCCACAGGGTGGCGATACACCACTGCACATGGCCTGCCATAGGGGTTGTGTCAAGGTGGTGGAGATGCTGTTGCAGCACGGTATTGATACTAAACCCCAGACCAACGTCAGTACAGTTCTTCCCCCCCCCCCCTATGATGGTGGTGATGATAATGATGATGATGATGACGATGCTGTACCTGTACGTCATGCTGATGCATCATCCCACAGGATGGCGAAACACCACTGCACAAGGCCTGCCATAGGGGTCGTGACAAGGTGGTGGAGATGCTGTTGCAGTACGGTGTTGATACTGAAGCCAAGGACATCGTCAGTACAGTACCTCCCTCTTTCCCCCTTTACCCCTCCCCACTAATGGTGACCTGGACCACATGATGATGATGATGATGCTGTACCTGTACGTCATGCTGATGCATCATCCCACAGGGTGGCGATACACCACTGCACATGGCCTGCCATAGGGGTTGTGTCAAGGTGGTGGAGATGCTGTTGCAGCACGGTGTTGATACTAAAGCCGAGAACGACGTCTGTACAGTTCTTCCCCCCCATGATGGTGGTGATTGATAATGAAGA
>NW_001865105.1:11756-12741 GCF_000002865.3 Monosiga brevicollis MX1
ATCGGCTCTTTGCCGACCCCACGAGCACTTTGGGTAGCCTGATGCGCACCCAGGCACAGCCCTTGGATAATATGGCCAAAGGCATCTTGGCTACCGCAACAAGCAACCAATTGCAAGCCAAAATGACATCACGTGTGATGCTATTGAAAGACGATTTGAGCTGAGACAGTAAAGCGGTTCAATTGCACTTCTCTCACAGGAGAGAACGATAGAAAACAGGAAGGGAAATATCCAAAAGAAAATGCCACTCACGGTCAGCGGGACCGTACTTATAATCCGGTGGCTAAACACACCCAGAGTGTACGAGAGGGTTCCTCGACGGGCGGCGGCAGCTGCACATCGTCGAGTACATTGATGCAATCCTTCCAGGGAGATCTGGCAGGTGCTCGATGCTTGCACTCCAATAAACGAGCTCA
This sequence comes from Monosiga brevicollis MX1, assembly GCF_000002865.3. Taxonomy (NCBI): domain Eukaryota; class Choanoflagellata; order Craspedida; family Salpingoecidae; genus Monosiga; species Monosiga brevicollis. The sequence goes on from NW_001865105.1 coordinate 12,173, forward strand.
GGCCGTATATGCAGCCCGGGCGATTGGTGCATTTCTTGAGCCAGCGCATGAGCATGGCACGAACAGCGAGCGTGGCCGAGGGGCAGGCTGGAGTCGACGTCGATATCCGAGCCGATGGCGACGTGACGGACGAGACGCTGCGCACCATTGTCTGTCGAGGCATTGAGCTCAATGTGGAGGAGCTTGGGGCTGCCTTGGAGCAGATGCGCAAAGACATGACGGAAACATTGGACAAGCACCTCTTGTTGGTCTCAGGCCTGCGGACGAAGTACGAGAACGAAAATGAGCGGCTGCGATTGAAGGAGGATCGGACCAACAGGGTCAAGAACTGGTGGGTGGGCCATGGCAGTCCAGCCGAGAACGCGCTGTTCGATCACATTGGCCAGACCCCGAGTCTGCGGCAAGAGTTTATCCGAACGGAGCATGGGTCCAGTGGCGAGCTGACCTTTCGAGAGGACAGGGTACGGGTATGGCTCCGATATGTGCGCAGGTTCAACGAGCTAGCACTCACCTACACGCACATTGCCGGAGGTACGATTGAATCAAGCCGTCTCTTGGCTTTTTTTTTA
>NW_001865105.1:13373-14444 GCF_000002865.3 Monosiga brevicollis MX1
TCGTCGACAAATGACCACGTACCTGCATCGGCCAAAGCTGGGGGTGGCCACGTGGCGACACGCCGCAACCTTCTGGATGACGACGTTTGTCATTAATCGACTGTCGGCCGAGACGACCGGCGCCCTGGGCAGCCTGATCCACACTCAAGCTCAACACTCTGGGGACACGGCCCAGCGGGCCTATGCGCGCACAGCCAGTGACCATGTGCAAACCAAAATGTCGTCGCGACTGATGCATCAAGTGGCCTCGCAAAAGTGGCATGCTTTGTTTGGACTAGATCGCAAGCGCAGCATAGCCGAGTTGACCGCTAACCAAGAAGCATTGGAAGCTCGCTATCCCATCAGCTGGAACCCGGTGACTGACCTCTCGCCCGAGGCAAACGGGCGTATCATCATGAACACGAGGGCCGAACATGACGTACCCTACATGACCCAGCTGGCCAAGCAGGCGACCATCTCCTGGGGCCACAGTTTCAACAGCCAAGAACAGTTGGACCTGGCTGCGGCCATTGACCAGCACCGGCCGGAAGATGGATGGCTGATTGTTGTTGCACCGACAGGCATGGGTAAAACATTTTGTACCCTGCCCAAGCTGGGCTGTCGCCCGCATGCCGGTACGGTGCTGTGGATTGTGCCGTTTGTGGCCGTGGCCAACGATTTATTGCGGCGATTTCAAGGCGCAGGTCACAGTGCCCAGCGATGGCTTGGTCCCTCTACACAAATGGCAGATGGCCTGGACGTGCTCATCGTTACGACCGACATGTTTGTCCGCGTGGGATCTGAATCGCTACACGGGAAGGTCTGCTTTCAGCGCATCCGCACCGTGGTGATGGACGAGGCGCACACGCTCATCTCAGATGCCAGCTACCGAGATGTGATGAACGAAGTCGCAGCCAGTGTGGGCTCTGGCGGATGGACCAACATCAAACGCGTGGCGTTGACGGGCACACTTTGCATCGGGGACCAGGAGCATCTGTTTCGAAAGCTGGGTCAGCAAGTCGGGGGCAAGGTGTACCGTCTGGAGACGATGCGTCGCGATCTGCAGCTGCGTGTGCTTCACGGAAATCAGCT
>NW_001865104.1:0-1281 GCF_000002865.3 Monosiga brevicollis MX1
TGATTTTGCAGATTCTGCTGACTCTGCTGACTCCACTACCTCCACTACTACTACCACTACCATTATTGTTACCGACGACCTCGACGACGACACTGACCCTCTTCTCCTGGACCATCCTCACTTCAGCGCCAACATCACCACCACCGACAACTACAACAAGCTGCCTGCTACCGTCAAGGAAGCCATGCACAGTCCTGATGCTGACAGCTGGACCCGTGCCCTTGAGAAGGAGGCTGATTCCTTTCACGAGCACAACGTCATCCAAGGACTAGATCACCTTCCAGCTCACATCAAGCCCCTCGACCTTCGGGTTGTCTTTGCTCGCAAGCATGATGGCACCTTCAAGGCACGCATTGTGGCCAAAGGTTTCAAGCAACTCTATGGCATCGACTACAACGAAACCTACTCGCCCACTGCCAATATGGTGACCATTCGTACCCTCATTGCTCTTGCTGTCGACTATGGCTTCATCATCCACCAGATGGATGTCAAGACTGCCTTTCTCAACGCTCCACTCGAGGAGGACATTTACATCACCGTGCCCAAAGGTCTCGAGCAGTACTTCAATGGCTACACTCATGGCAAGCTCAACCGCGCTGTCTATGGTCTCAAGCAAGCTTCACGTACTTTTTTTCTGACATCTTGGCGTGAACCACGTTGTCAGATAAAATCTGCAACCCCGCTCTTTGCGGCCCGCGTTTTGGCGGCGCCCTCGCTCCCACCGTGTCCGCTCGCTTGCTCGCTAGCTTGCCCCGCGGACATGGCCACTGAGTCCGTCGGCGAGGATTCTTGGACCCAAGTCCGCGGTGCTAAGCGCCCGAGTGCCGAATCACCTCCAAGCAACGCAACCACCTCGCCTTCCCAAACTCATCGTTCTGCAAAACACACGAAACATGGCAGCGCTCGCCACGACCGTAACCATGTTTTCCCTGACCCCATGACCACCCCGCTTCGCCCTCACGCCCGCCACTCTGTCCATACCGCTCGTGCCTCGTCTCATGTGCCCTCGACGTCCCCCGCTGCCGGTGCGACCGAGTCTTCGGCACGTGCCGTCGTGCCCGCGGCCGAGCCAGTGACCAGGACGTCAAACGGCGGCGGGGAGCAACTTCCCATTCTCGGAAACACTTCCAATGCTTCTCCCCGCACCCCTCGCACGCCATCCAGCCCTCGCTCCTTTGCTCAAGTTGCTGCGGCAATGCCTGCCGCCGCCACTGCCACATCTTTGGCCCCTGTGACCGAGGATTTGTCAGCATCGGTGCCCTCTGAGCCAAATGGCAGCGG
>NW_001865104.1:6198-7507 GCF_000002865.3 Monosiga brevicollis MX1
GCTCCAAGCACATTGCTGTCAAGTATCGCTTTGTGCAAGAGAGGTATGAACGCAACCAGCTCGATGTCCGGTTCTGCGGGACCAAGGACATGGTTGCTGACCTTCTCACCAAGCTGCTCAATGGACCGAGCCATCGTCGTTTGTGTGACATGCTCTTCCGTTCTCAGCTTGAAGGGGAGTATTAGAGGCACAATCTGAGACGGTATACTTTACCACGTTGTGTGTCCTCTGGTACTTGATGTTGTCCCACCTTGTTGTGTAACATCTTGCTGTACCATCTTGGTGTATCATCTTGTTGTGGCATCTGTTGGTCCCAACAGATTGCTGATATCGCTTCCACCTGTCTTCAGTGTGATAGTCCATTCTCTGTCTCCACTGTGTGTGTGTTTCCACCTGCTATAAATGGGAGCGATCTCCCTGGATCGGTACCATTTTCCTTCTTGACCTCGGTCGTTCCACTTCCCTCCTTCTGTCTTGTTCTGTCTTGTTCCTTCGCCTTGCTTCAATCCATGTTCTCGTGTACACTTCGACTGGTTGGATACCTCTGTGACAATCGCCTTGTCCACACACATTACACTGTACTGGACATATACCTTTAATAGACTTTGACAGGCAAGAGTCTGACCACCTCAGCGTAGCACGACGCCGTGCCTTGGCAGCGAAAGCGACCCTGCACCACATCATCGCCCATGTGGCAAGTGAGGGCTCAGTGCAGCTTGATGTGGATGACATCAAGACCCGGCTTGATCAGCAACAAAATGAGGATAACCGCGCCCCACCACAACAAATGATGGCTTCTTCAGGTGTCTTGTTGGATGTCTTTCATGTGGTACGTATCTTTAACTGTGTGGGCCACCCTTCCTCTCCAACTTTGGCACATGCTCAGTCAATTGTCAAAATCTTGTTGAGGCTCGCAGATGGACCGCCTATCTCGCACGCTGTCCTCGCGGCATCGCTATTTCAGAGCCGCAAACGCTCTGCTTAGCCCCGTCTTCTTCCAGACAGATCCACTGACGGCTTCAAAATATCAAGAGTGGTTGCAGAACAGTCAAGAGATGGACAACGAAAGCACCCTGCGATTTGCTTGTCAGGTCAGCAACTGTTGCCACTCCTTGCCTGAAGACGCATGCTGTGCCGTCGTTCGAGCCAATCTCATCAATTATTTTTGCATGGTCCCTCACAGACTGGGAGCAGCTCAGGAGCCGTTGTGCGCAAGCTGCGAGGGCCTGTCGATCTGTCGAACCGCTTACTGGGCTGGGCAGAATGGGTTAATGCCTGTCCTGAAGACAAGAATCAGAGCTGGTGAGCC
>NW_001865104.1:7792-8847 GCF_000002865.3 Monosiga brevicollis MX1
CCTCGCTCCCACCGTGTCCGCTCACTTGCTCGCTTGCTTGCCCCGCGGACATGGCCACTGAGTCCGGCGGCGAGGATTCTTGGACCCGGGTCCGCGGTGCTAAACGCCCGAGTGCCGAATCACCTCCAAGCAACACCACCACCTCGCCTTCCCAAACTCATCGTTCTGCAAAACACACAAAACATGGCAGCGCTCGCCACGACCGTAACCATGTTTTCCCTGACCCCATGACCACCCCGCTTCGCCCTCACGCCCGCCACTCTGTCCCTACCGCCCGTGCCTCGTCTCATGTGCCCTCGACGTCCCCCGCTGCCGGTGCGACCGAGTCTTCGGCACGTGCCGTCGTGCCCGCGGCCGAGCCAGTGACCAGGACGTCAAACGGCGGCGGGGAGCAACATCCCATCCTCGGAAACACTTCCAATGCTTCTCCCCGCACCCCTCGCACGCCATCCAGCCCTCGCTCCTTTGCTCAAGTTGCTGCGGCAATGCCTGCCGCCGCCACTGCCACATCTTCGGCCCCTATGACCGAGGATTTGTCCGCATCGGTGCCCTCTGAGCCAAATGGCAGCGGGGAGCAACAACCCTCGCCCGAGTCCACAGGGCAGACACATCATTCGATTCCTAACACACCATCGGATTTTTTGACCATGTCTTCGGATGAAAGCGACTCCCCTCCTCGCTCCACCGCACTCCGCGCGCCCACCCCTATCGCCCCTCCCGCGCATGATGGTGACGGTGACACAAACGGCAGTGCCACGCCTGAGCCATTGGTGCAATCACCTACACCCGCTCAAATGGTGCTGCCATATCCATCGGGTACACAACAAACCCATTCCGATCCCTCTCCGCCCTCTGCTTCACCCCCTGCCACTGCCATTTTGCCCGCTGCCATTTCACATCCTGTCGAACACAGTGAGCATGCAAACTCAGCCCCACTTGGCGAAGTCAGTGAGAGTGAAACACACAATACAGCGGGCGAACACAGTGAGAGTGAGCAAGATGTTCTTCTCAGCGATCCCGCTCCGCCCATCGCTGCCAACGTGCTGGATGCCCAG
>NW_001865104.1:11704-13309 GCF_000002865.3 Monosiga brevicollis MX1
GCCGCATCGACCTGCACTGCCGCAACCCCTTTCCCGGCGGTGCCTTGGGCCCAGCTCTGCCCGACCTGGGCATTGACGTAACTGTGCGCACAGCCCAACCCCCGACCACCTCGCAAGCCTGCATCAAGGTGGGCGCTGCCCTTCGCCGAGCCGAAAAGGAGAAGCGCGACTACTACACCGGTTTCAACCATGGAAAAACTCTGATCGTCCCTGCGGCGATGACGGCAACCGGTGGGTTCGCCTCCTCCTTTGTGGATCTGCTTGGTCAGCTCGCCCGCTGCGCCGAGGCCCGTGGTGTGTACCAGCCGGGGCTGGATGAGGCCTTTGTTCCTCGGTGGAAGGGTCGCTTTGCGGCGCTGGTCCATCAGATGAACGCTGACCACATCCAGCGCCACTTTGGCGGTGTCTGCCTGCGCTCGTCGTAGGTAGGCACCGTCTCGGGGGTCCCTCTGTGGGGATCCCTGTGTGCACTCGTCACTCCCTAGGTGGTTCTCGTTGTGTCTGTTGATGGCTTGACTTGTATTTTTGTCTGATTTTGCTTTGATTTCTGCTGTATCTGTGTGGTATTTTTGCTGAATTTTTGTAAGGTCCTTTGTATGATGTCTTTGTCTGTGGTCGGTTGTTTTCTCAATCCGACGTTGTGTCTCGTTGGATGTGAGTGTGCCGTGGTGTTCTTTGTTTTTGTGCTGTGATGGCGTGTACTTGTGATGTGTGACTGCCTTTTTGTGTGACTGCCTTTTTGTGTGACTTGTGGTTAAAATGGCCGTATCTCTGGTTTTACTTGGTCGTTTTGTACGATTTTTGTTTCTATGAAAAAAAACCGCTGCGGTTTTTTTTCTATGTGCGTGATTCTTCGCGCTTGTACTTCTTGGCATGATAGAAGCCGATGAATGTAGCTTGTTCTCTTGTGTTGTTTTGCGTGCCGTCGTGATTTTGTTGTCGGGGTTGCACAGCTTTGCTTTCAGCTCTGAGGTTCAAACACCTAATTTATTTATTCTATGTCGATGACCTCCTGATGTTTGCCAGTAACAGCCTCATCCTCGATCAGACCAAGGCTCTCCTGCAGCAAAAGTTTACCATGACCGACCTTGGTGAGATTGAGACTTATCTGGGCATGGAGTTTGCACGCAACGGTGATACCATGACCATCAAGCAGACAAAGTACATCGACGATATCTTGGCTACCTTTCACATGACCGATGCCAAGCCCGCGCCGATGCCATTGAGTCCAGGCATTTGCCTCGACAAGGGGAGTACCGACATTGACCCGTCGATCCCTTACCGTGAGCTCTTGGGCAAACTGATTTACCTCATGACTCACACTCGCCCTGACATTGCCACCGCTGTCAGCATGCTGGGCTCCTTTGCCAGCTGCTACACCGTAGAGCATTGGAACGCTGCCAAGCACCTGCTCCGCTATGTCAAGGGCACGAAGGACCTTGGTCTGACTTATCGGTCTGGCCAGCACCTTCGCCTCACGACCTACACTGATGCGAGCTTTGCTCAAGAAACTGGTCGTAAGTCTCGTGAAGGCTGCATTGTCTACCTCGCTGGTGGACCCGTGCAGTGGCGCTCCAAGCTGCAGACGGTCACTGCCACGTCTAC
>NW_001865104.1:13359-14538 GCF_000002865.3 Monosiga brevicollis MX1
TGTCAAGTATCGCTTTGTGCAAGAGAGGTATGAACGCAACCAGCTCGATGTCCGGTTCTGCGGGACCAAGGACATGGTTGCTGACCTTCTCACCAAGCTGCTCAATGGACCGAGCCATCGTCGTTTGTGTGACATGCTCTTCCGTTCTCAGCTTGAAGGGGAGTATTAGAGGCACAATCTGAGACGGTATACTTTACCACGTTGTGTGTCCTCTGGTACTTGATGTTGTCCCACCTTGTTGTGTAACATCTGGTTGTACCATCTTGTTGTGGCATCTGTTGGTCCCAACAGATTGCTGATATCGCTTCCACCTGTCTTCAGTGTGATAGTCCATTCTCTGTCTCCACTGTGTGTGTGTTTCCACCTGCTATAAATGGGAGCGATCTCCCTGGATCGGTACCATTTTCCTTCTTGACCTCGGTCGTTCCACTTCCCTCCTTCTGTCTTGTTCTGTCTTGTTCCTTCGCCTTGCTTCAATCCATGTTCTCGTATGCACTTCGATTGGTTGGATACCTCTGTGACAATCGCCTTGTCCACACACATTACACTGTACTGGACATATACCTTTAATAATGAGTTCATGGAGGCCAAAACCCATCATGGACACGACCGCAATGGCAAAGGTCGTGTCGCTCAAGCGACGCAACTTGTCCCGACCCCGCATGGTCAAGACAGTGCTCAGGCCCAGGCAGATGAGGTCCAAGGAGTTCAGGCCCGACAAGGACAGGCCCGACAAGGACAGGCACGAACAGATCAGGCCCAAGCAGATCAGGTCCAAGGAGTTCAGGACCGACAAGGACAGGCCCGAACAGATCAGGCCCGAGCAGGTCAGGCCCGAACAGATCAGGCCCGAGCAGATCAGGCCCGAGCAGATCAGACCCAAGCAGATCAGGCCCAAGCAGATCAGGCCCAAGCAGATCAGACCCAAGCAGATCAGACCCAAGCAGATCAGGTCCAAGGAGTTCAGGCCCGAGCAGATCAGGCCCAAGCAGATCAGGCCCAAGCAGATCAGGCCCAAGCAGATCAGGCCCAAGGCGATCAGGCCCAAGCAGATCAGGCCCGAGCAGATCAGGCCCAAGCAGATCAGGCCCAAGCAGATCAGGCCCGAGGCGATCAGGCCCAAGCAGATCAGGCCCAAGCAGATCAGGCCCAAGGCGATCAGGCCCGAGCAGATCAGGC
>NW_001865103.1:0-2231 GCF_000002865.3 Monosiga brevicollis MX1
TACCATCTTGGTGTATCATCTTGTTGTGGCATCTGTTGGGACCAACAGATTGCTGATATCGCCTCCACCTGTCTTCAGTGTGATAGTCCATTCTCTGTCTCCACTGTGTGTGTGTGTTTCCACCTGCTATAAATGGGAGCGATCTCCCTGGATCGGTACCATTTTCCTTCTTGACCTCGGTCGTTCCACTTCCCTCCTTTTGTCTTGTTCTGTCTTGTTCCTTCGCCTTGCTTCAATCCATGTTCTCGTATGCACTTCGATTGGTTGGATACCTCTGTGACAATCGCCTTGTCCACACACATTACACTGTACTGGACATACACCTTTAATAGGTTATGGGCCTCGGTTGTGTACTCTTCCAACCTCCCTTTCGTTACCCTGCCTCGCGCTTTCCAGCTGCTCTGTTCCCCTCCTGCTTCCTCCCTGTGTCTTCTGCTTGTATTGTGAAAACGTTTCAAAATCTTCAAAAACCTCTTTGTTCTCTCTGTTTTGAGACAGTGCAAAATTGTCATACTTTTTGTTTGTTTGCTTGCTTCCTTGCTTGTTGTTGTTGTTGTTGTACCTTTCCCCTCCCTTGATCATCGCCACCATGCCATTTAGTGTTATGCATACTCCTGTTGACCAGCGAGTCACTCGTAGCCGTGGCGCTGTGCAAAGCGCTGCTCGCGCTGCTGCCACCAGAAATTTTGAGGCTCACACCGACCTCACGCGCGACTTCCAGCACGAAGAAGATTATGCCGAACCCGACGCTCTCGATTGCTTGGTCAACGAGCATGAGGAAGAGGAAAGGCCGAAAATGGCCGCCACCGGGTCGCACCCGGCCACGCCTTCGACAGGAGCCGCTCCCGTCGAGGCTACCGCGAGCGCTTCTCGCCATGCCGCAAGCGCCGCCGCCACATCAGCCGCCGCCGCGGGCCCTGGATCCCCCCGCAACAATGACGCCGCCGTGGCCCAGGTCCACAGGACCCTGCAAGCCCTAGTGCACTCTCTAGGCTCCCAACATCAGCTCCAATCGCAGATTGCCGAGCTTGAATAATAAATGCTTGAACGCGAGATAAACGCTGCCCTTCGGCTCATCCCGGACAGGGGCCGCTCACATGGTTCGTTACGCGCGCACGAGACCCAGTCGCCTTCTCGTGACCTTGCGACCGATTTTTCTTTGCTCGCTCCCTCGCCCGCGGCGCACCCGTCTGCCCGCGATGGCGAAGTGGCGTTTGGCCTGGCCTCCAATCGCCCTCTACCCCGGCTCCCGAGAGAGCCCGTGCACGAATCGCTCTCTCACGACTCTCGTTATCGTCATGGCTATTTGAGCTCTCCCGCACATGACGATAGAGCCACCACGCCCAGGCGCTCTCCCATGGAAGCAGTGGATGCATCCCAATTTGGTGTTGCCTTTGGCACCAATGCGCCGCCACGGGCCGGCTCTCGGACTCAACCACCCCACCACGTTTGGCACCGAGCCTACCAAACCTCAACCAAGTGGGAGTCCTATCGCGGTGACAGCAAGAAAGGTCTTGACTCCCTCAAAGGGCCATTTCAAACACAAGAAACCAAATACGGCAGTCAAGCATCACAAATATAAGCCATCACAGCACGATCACACAATGAACACCACGGCACGCTCACATCCAACGAGACACAACGTCGGATTGAGGAAAACAACCGGCCACAGAAGACAGAGACATCATACAAAGGACTTTACAAAAATTCAGCAAAAATACCACACAAATACAGTCAAAATCAAAGTAAAATTAAAACAAAAATACAAGTCAAGCCATCAAAAGATCACAACGAGAACCACCTAGGGAGCAACAGGTGCACACAGGGATCCCCACAGAGGGACCCCCGAGACGGTGCCTACCTACGACGAGCGCAGGCAGACACCGCCTCTGAGGTTCAAACACCTAATTTATTATTTATTATTTACACCGCCAAAGTGGCGCTGGATGTGGTCAGCGTTCATCTGATGGACCAGCGCCGCAAAGCGACCTTTCCACCGAGGAACAAAGGCCTCATCCAGCCCCGGCTGGTACACACCACGGGCCTCGGCGCAGCGGGCGAGCTGACCAAGCAGATCCACAAAGGAGGAGGCGAACCCACCGGTTGTCGTCATCGCCGCAGGGACGATCAGAGTTTTTCCATGGTTGAAACCGGTGTAGTAGTCGCGCTTCTCCTTTTCTGACCACATCCAGCGCCACTTTGGCGGTGTCTGCCTGCGCTCGTCGTAGGTA
>NW_001865103.1:6014-8266 GCF_000002865.3 Monosiga brevicollis MX1
ACTTCCAATGCTTCTCCCCGCACCCCTCGCACGCCATCCAGCCCTCGCTCCTTTGCTCAAGTTGCTGCGGCAATGCCTGCCGCCGCCACTGCCACATCTTCGGCCCCTATGACCGAGGATTTGTCAGCATCGGTGCCCTCTGAGCCAAATGGCAGCGGGGAGCAGCAACCCTCGCCCGAGTCCGCGAGACAGACACATCATTCGATTCCTAACACACCATCGGATTTTTTGACCATGTCTTCGGACGAAAGCGACTCCCCTCCTCGCTCCACCGCACTCCGCGCGCCCACCCCTATCGCCCCTCCCGCGCATGATGGTGACAGTGACACAAACGGCAGTGCCACGCCTGAGCCATTGGTGCAATCACCTACACCCGCTCAAATGGTGCTGCCAGATCCATCGGATACACAGCAAACCCATTCCGATCCCTCTCCGCCCTCGGCTTCACCCCCTGCCACTGCCATTTTGCCCGCTGCCATTTCACATCCTGTCGAACACAGTGAGCATGCAAACTCAGCCCCACTTGGCGAAGTCAGTGAGAGTGAAACACACGATGCAGCGGGCGAACACAGTGAGGGTGAGCAAGATGTTCTTCTCAGCGATCCTGCTCCGCCCATCGCTGCCAACGTGCTGGATGCCCAGCGCAAGGTCCTGCTGAAGACATCTGGCCACAGGCAACTCCTCGCCTGCCCATTTGGGCTTTGCAAATGCAAGGGGCCCCGCCTTGACCGCAAAGCCTGGGTCAATCATGTACTACGCGAGCACCCCTACGACGAGCAAGCCACTGATCTGGTCAAGCAGGTGATGGAGGCCAAATTGGTCGCCCAGTGCAACAAGTGTCACCTCTTCTTCGAAGCTGCTGGTATCAGTCAACACCGCTCCCGATGTGGTGCCAATCTGAAGCGAGCGAGCGAGGCGTTGTTTCATGCGGCTGGACACGACCTGCTTGAGATTATGCGTGGCGCTTGGCCCCAACAGTGTGTAGGGTCTCGCGTCAGCGTCTGCGAGCTGCTTAAGCTCGCCCGGCATCCACTGATGCAGCGCAGCCGCTACCCATCCAACGCCACCGAGACCAAGCTGATGGCTGCCACCCTGAGCCAGCTGTATTGGTCTGCCGTCCATTCAGACTATACCGCTGAAGAGCGAGAGATGTGCTGGGCTTTGATTTTGGCCTTGCCTAGCATGTTGTTGTCTGCTCCCTCGACCGCACTGTCTACGATTGACCTGCGCAATATGTTTCACGATCGTCTCCGTTGGCTTGTGACGGGGCAACTAGGTCGGGTCGTGGACGCCATGCGCAAGGCAGTCGCACGCAAGCAGAGCCGTCGAGGACAGCTGAACGCCGGCGCGGGCGCCCACCCGAACGACGCAGTCGACCAGAGCCTCAGGTCGCTCGTCCGCGACCCGGACCTGGCGGACGAAGCCTGGGCAAACCACGTCACGAACCGTCTGAACCGAGGTCAGATTGCCAAAGCATTTGATGTCGACAAGGCTCGTGCCGTGATTGGTAATTCTGAGGTTCAGGCCGTGCGCGACCTCTTGGTACCGCCCGGGCTGACCCCGTACATTGCTTCGACACCCACCTCCACGTCTACACTGGCACCAGCCACGGCTGCGAGCTCCCCAACCGTGTCCTTCACCAAGGGCGAGCTCCCCAAGGCGTTGGCGGCCACCAAGGGTATCACCGACCCCTATGGTTGGTCTGGTGAGCTTCTTGCCTCCATCTACCGCATCAAGGAGCACTTCAGTCAGGTCTTGGGCCCACGCCAGGGTTCTACCAGCACCTCGACTGCTCCTCCTGATGGAGACGCGCCTCAGTGCCCCACCACCGCCACTGGAGGTCCTCAGGTTGCCTTGAACAAGATCTTTCACCACATTGCCAACAACACCGTGCCCGAGTCGATTCGACATGCCCTTTGCTCCATCAACTACACTATCCTGGAGAAGGCCAATGGCAAGTTTCGACCCGTGGGCACGGATTCCATCTTCAACAAGGTTGTCAACCGCGCTCTGCTCGAGCAACAGCAGCCCCATATTGCCCACTTGCTACAGGCCAGTCCAGAGCTGGCTGTCGGAGTCAAGGACGGCATTTCAGCTGCGGTTGGCATGGCCTTTGGTGAGCTTCAAGCCTGTGAGTCTACCCCGGGCTGGACCATGCTCTCCCTCGATTTCAAGAGTGCCTTCAACTACACCGACCGAGCACGGCTGCACGAGATTGTGGCCGACAAGGTCCCTGGCCTCTGCGCGCCTTA
>NW_001865103.1:12516-14380 GCF_000002865.3 Monosiga brevicollis MX1
GTCTGCCCGCGATGGCGAAGTGGCGTTTGGCCTGGCCTCCAATCGCCCTCTACCCCGGCTCCCGAGAGAGCCCGTGCACGAATCGCTCTCTCACGACTCTCGTTATCGTCATGGCTATTTGAGCTCTCCCGCACATGACGATAGAGCCACCACGCCCAGGCGCTCTCCCATGGAAGCAGTGGATGCATCCCAATTTGGTGTTGCCTTTGGCACCAATGCGCCACCACGGGCCGGCTCTCGGACTCAACCACCCCACCACGTTTGGCACCGAGCCTACCAAACCTCAACCAAGTGGGAGTCCTATCGCGGTGACAGCAAGAAAGGTCTTGACTCCCTCAAAGAAAATGTCAACTCGGCCCTCGTTCTTCTCCAAGCCGAGCCCTTGCTGCATATGGCCACCCTCGATCTAGAGGGCTGCACCGCCGCTGGTATCCAGGATATTTATGGCGACATTTCTTCCGACCTGGACTACCTCATCTACGTCAACGACATCCTGGTTGACTGGATCTTACCGTGCTTGAGAGGTGACCTTGCCTCTCGGTTTCAGCGCGAAAAATCACGCCAACGCATCGTCTTGGGCGCCTGGTTCAAACAGATGGGCGCCCTCTTCCTCCAGACCACTCGTCACGACATTACCCAAGCCTCTCAGGCTATAAAAAAAAGGCTCTTCGCGACCAACGCATCCGCACGGCCGACGATTTATTATTATACGACTTTCCTGTCTACCGCTCCTCCATCACTGCCGCCGTCGATACCCTTCGCATTGAGGGCGCCTACTCGGCAACCCTTGTCATCGCCCAGCTGGTTGATGGCCTGCCTTCGAAACTCAGGGACGTGATTGCAAACCTGTATCAACCGTCTTGGGATTTGGGCAAGTTCTTTGAGGTGGTGACTGCTAACCTGCACAAACTCACGCCTGCTGGTGCCCGCGCCGAACCTAAACAGGGTGCCTTTGCTGTTGAGCATGGTGGAGGGCGCGGGCACGGGCATGGCCGTGGACGTGGTCGCGGACGCGGTCGTGGACGTGGTCGTGGCCGTGGTCGCCATGGTATACACCACGGGCCCCACCCAAAGAGTGAGCGCGTCAATGCCAACTGTGAATTTTGTCGCATCTATGGCCACGATGTATCTCAGTGCCGCAAGAAGCGCGCGTACGAGAAGCACAATGGCAAGCAGTTTGCGGCCCCCGTCATGACCGCGACCTTGTCTCTTCCACCCCCCTCCCATTTGCCTGCTGCACCTGCTGCTCCTCCTTCCCATTTGCCCGCTGCTCCTGCTGTGAATTATTCGCCCGCACAAACACATTATCGTCACCACGTATTAGAGGCACAATCTGAGACGGTATACTTTACCACGTAGTGTGTCCTTTGGTACTTGATGTTGTCCCACCTTGTTGTGTAACATCTTGCTGTACCATCTAGCTGTATCATCTTGTTGTGGCATCTGTTGGTCCCAACAGATTGCTGATATCGCTTCCACCTGTCTTCAGTGTGATAGTCCATTCTCTGTCTCCACTGTGTGTGTGTGTTTCCACCTGCTATAAATGGGAGCGATCTCCCTGGATCGGTACCATTTTCCTTCTTGACCTCGGTCGTTCCACTTCCCTCCTTCTGTCTTGTTCTGTCTTGTTCCTTCGCCTTGCTTCAATCCATGTTCTCGTATGCACTTCGATTGGTTGGATACCTCTGTGACAATCGCCTTGTCCACACACATTACACTGTACTGGACATACACCTTTAATAGGTTATGGGCCTCGGTTGTGTACTCTTCCAACCTCTCTTTCGTTACCCTGCCTCGCGCTTTCCAGCTGCTCTGTTCCCCTCCTGCTTCCTCCCTGTGTCTTCTGTTTGTATGGAAAACGCTC
>NW_001865102.1:0-937 GCF_000002865.3 Monosiga brevicollis MX1
TGCAAAGTACTTGAAAACACGCACTTGTGCGCCTTCCCACATTCAAAGCTGGTGTGTGGATGAGCAAGCAAAGTCAAACCACCTTTGGGTATTCCCAACGAGGAGGCCTTGTGGTGAACGACGCTGGATGTGTGCAAAAGCAGGACAAGTGTCTGGGAGAGCAGATTCGACTGCACGACAAAGGATCTCAACGAAAACATCTAGGCAGTGTAGTAGACGACTAGTTCGGGGTAAATCTGGGCATTGTCGAACAATATCACCTCGCGAAACGTTCTTTGCGGTGTAGCAATGACAGAATCAAATCTGCAAGACAACCAAACACGAGTCCCATCAAACTGTGAGACAGGACTCGACGACATTGGATCTTGATCGACATACCGCTCGTTGTTGGGTGCATCGGGCAGCAGCGGGGGAGCCAGCGCCCCGAAAGGAGGCGAAGGATGGACATAGGCACGGCCCAACAGGGCCCGCGTAATAATGAGCATACGCTCGCCGTTTGCTCCGGGCGTCGCATATTGGTGACTCTACACTCAGGTTCAAGTCGACACACAGCGCCAAAAAAAAATGTAAGGACACGCACGTAATCACCCTGCAAACCAACGGTTCCACCACACCTTGCCGGGATGATCGGCCAAGTAAACACCAAGTCCATAATTGTGGCCTGAGCTGCGACCAGCGAAACGATAGTCAAAGCCAAGGCGCACAATCTTGTCGCGCAACATTGTGTCAGGGGGGATGCCGTGAAGCAACAAGCGTTCTTGACAGGTTGTATCTCGAAGCAAAGCTGGACAGCCCGAGAGCGCATCTACTGTGGCCGTATGAAGTTGATCATAGTGCTCCTGACTTGTAATGCGGTGCAGCATCTCCCATCGCTTGGCGCTGTACCGTTCCCACAGCACGGGGTTCTGCACACGCTCCACCCGCCGCACTGCAATGT
>NW_001865102.1:4337-5533 GCF_000002865.3 Monosiga brevicollis MX1
GGAACCATGGGTGACAGCAAGAAGAAGATGGTGACTTTTTGGACCATCCTCAAGAGGGCAGTGATGTGCATGCCAGATGTGCCCATGGAGCGCGAGGAAGCCTACTACGCCCAAGGAGGGCGCGGCCGCGGTGGTCGACAGAGGTACGCTGGGCAAGGCAATTATGGCCGTGGTCGTGGAAAACACGGTGTACGTCGTGGTGGATCCAATAGGAAGCATGAGCCGGAGGGCAAGGACTTGCACCGGTTCAACGGCAATTGTCACTACTGCAAGGGCTATGGCCACAAGAAAGCAGACTGTGAGGCTTGGCGGTCGGCCAAGCACAAGGAGCATGAATCCAAGGGCGGCAACAGCAGCAAGAACAGCCATGATCAGGCACATGCCTATACATCTGTTTTGCAGGGGCCTGAGGAGGCAAATTTTCATCTGCGTGCGGACCAAGGCATGGCTATCGTGGACTCGGGTGCCAGCAGCCACTTCCTCAACGATGAACGTTTGTTTGAGACCATGATGATCCACAAGGTGCCCATTGAATCGGGCGGGACCACGGTATTGTCCCAAGGTGTTGGCACTGCGCGCATGTTTGTTGATGGCGTGGATGGTTCGCGTGTGCAAGTTGTGCTGCGCGATGCCCTGTATGTGCCTAGTTTTAAGCGCAACTTGGTTTCTACCCGTCAGCTGGGTGAAGCCGGAACGGACGTCAAGATGCCGGATTACAAGACCATCGTCATGAAGCAGGGCGGTGCCGTCTGGAAGGCAGAGTGCAATCGCAATGGGCTTGCTCTGTACTCGTTTACTTACACGCTGGTTCCCAACATGGCTTTTGATGCCATGGTGGAGATGCATCGTCGCCTGGGCCATCCGCCTGCAGATGCAATGCGTGCTATGCTGCGCAATGAGGATTTGGATATGCAGCAATTGTCGGGCAAGATTGCCGACTGCGAACAGTGCCATCTTTTCAAGGCCAAGATGGCGACCATTCCCAAGAAGGCCCACCCGAGGACGCCGCGCCGACCTGGAGACCTGATTGTCTCGGACATGTTTGGGCCCATTTCGACACCTTCGCTGTATGGTGACAAGTATATCATCGCCTACAAGGATGTGGCCACGGGTTATCTGTTCCTGGACCCGGTCAAGAGCAAGGACGAGCTCACTTCCAGTTTTGAGCGTCTGTTGCGTGATTCCCCTATCCCTAT
>NW_001865102.1:5742-7196 GCF_000002865.3 Monosiga brevicollis MX1
AGCGTGTACAACAACATGTCGGCCTATCAACTGCTGCATGGTAAAAACCCGCATGCGCTACTCGATTTGCACTCGTTTGGTGCAGATGCATACGTGTGTGACAAGGACCACCGCAGGTCAAAGTTTGGTCCAAAGGCCCGCAAAGGGGTCTACGTGGGATTTTCCCCTGCCAAATTGGCACACAAAGTCTACATGCTGGACACCAGGCGCATGATCGAGACGGTACACCTGAAGCTTTGCCCCCATGCTCGTGATGAGGGGGAGAATGTGGATTTGCCATCACTCGCCTCGATGCAGACCTGGAAGCATGATGAAGATGACTCGCAAGACGAAGGACCGCAAGAAGATGATGAAGACACAAGCATGGAGACTGAAGATGTGCTGGAGGCAGATGACCAGGAGACTGACACTCCATTTGCCTCGCCAAATTCGAGTCCAGCAATGAGCGACGATGAAACCATGGTAGCCCCGCTTGTGAATGCTGAGGTTGGCTCACCCGCTGCACCATTGGCGTCAACGTCAGGAAATTCCCCAGGCATTGGTGGGCGAGTTGCCCAGCGACGCTCTGCCTCGGGTGGTCGCAACAAGGCAATTCAACCCAGCCTGAACGTCAACGAATTGGCCAGCAATGCCGGACAAGCTCAGGCAAACCCGAGCTTCCAGAGTCATCGAGCTGAAGTATGCTACAGCACGACTGGTATGCCGCAGACAGTAGCGGAGGCCTTGGCTCGCCCAGATGCCGCAGCATGGCAGCGCGCTCTGGACGATGAGATTGCTTCGTTTCAGGAACATCAAGTCATGACTGGACTTGATCAGAAGCCCAACGCTGCATTGCTCGATCTGCGAGTGGTATTCGACATCAAGCAAGATGGCCGCTACAAGGCCAGGATCGTTGCCAAAGGTTTCAAGCAGCGTGAAGGCATCAATTACGATGAAACGTATTCGCCGACGGTAAACATGACGACCGTCCGCACATTGATGGCGCTTGCTACTTACCAGCATTACCATGTGCATCAGGTGGATGTCAAGACGGCGTTCTTGCACGCGCCACTTGATGAGGACATCTACATCCGAGTCCCTCGTGGTCTGGAGGCTGGACTCGGTGGCTGTGAGTATGCCAAGCTCAACAAGGCAGTGTATGGCCTGAAGCAGGCATCCCGTGCCTGGTATCTCGAACTTGATAAGTATTTGCGTGACATCATGCAATGTCGTCGACTGCGACAGGATGAGTGCGTCTACGTCTACAAGGAGGACACGGACATTGTATGGGCTTTGGCCTATGTTGATGACATTTTGCTTGTCGGCAGCACAGAGCGCATCATCAACAATTTCAAGCGCAAGCTCAAGGGCAAATTCGAGACCAAGGACTTTGGCCAGATCAAGAACTTTCTCAACATGGAGTTTGCCATTACCCAGGACTCGATCACGATCAAGCAGACGGCCTTCATCGAGAG
>NW_001865102.1:8842-9997 GCF_000002865.3 Monosiga brevicollis MX1
GTCTTGCCAATGCATCATTCCACAGGATGACAGAACACCCCTGCACTGGGCGTGCATTGAGGGCCATACGGAGGTGATGGAGGTGCTGTTGAAGCACGGTGCTGATACTGAAGCCAAGGACAATGTCAGTACAGAACTTCCGCTCTCCCTTTGCCAACCCAACCTGTACCAATGGTACTGTCCGTACCTGTACGTCATGCCGATGCGTTATCCCACAGGATGGCAGAACACCACTGCACTGGGCGTGCAGAAAAAGCCATGTCGAGGTGATGAGGGTTCTGTTGAAGCACGGTGTTGATACTAACGCCAAGAAAGACGTCAGTACAAGTACAGTATCCCCTCCTCCCTCTCCTCTGGCTACTGCTGCTTCTGCTCCCGCTGCTCGTCTCGTTTGCGCCGTCTCTCCCCACTCGACACTCTACTCCTTGTGCGCGTTCGTTCGGCCTCTTGCTCCTGTCTTCTTTCCCGCTATCCCTCTTTTTTCCCGTTTTTTCCACTCGTCGTCGGCGCTCGCTGCATTTCATCTTGTTTCCGGCTTTATCTTCCGTTCGGGAAGAACTCATTTCTCATGTTGCCAAATGTTGATAATAATAATATAGAACGGCCAAACGCCTCTTCATGTAGCCTGCATTGTCTTGTCTGCCAGCCGAAAGAGTATCCATCAACTCCTGCGGCACGGTGCCGATCCGGATACGAGAGATCATGTAAGCACGATGCCGTATTTTTGAGCTGTTCTGCTGCACCTGTAATTGATATCTGATGCCCCGCTGTGGTAGACGGGCGCACGGCCCTTGGATCTGCTCCTTTGCAGCAGTTCCATCAAGCTGGAGGTGGGCTTTTTATTTTTCGGTACTGATTGCAGAGTCAGGCTTGCTCACCGATGAATCTGCTCCACTTCATAGCTGATAGAAGAGCTATTGCGCGCAACCCGTACTCCTTGCTCCTATCAAACTTCGGATTCCAATGGTGCGAACCTGTAGCCAATGTGATTGTCTATATTGTCTTGTTCTCATCGAATTTCAACGTGGCGCCAGGTCAAGGCTTGATTCATGCGGAGCAGGCCAGACGCTGGCGGTGCGCTGCTGCTGTTCTTTGTAGCGTCGGCTGGCGCGTGGATCCTCAATTGTTCAATATCCAAGATCTACAAACCCTGTG
>NW_001865102.1:10346-11424 GCF_000002865.3 Monosiga brevicollis MX1
GGTATCTTTGCAAGTCAGCTTGTGAGATATCTGTGCTGGTACAAACTTGAAAAGCTATACAGCGCTCTCATGCCTCCTTCGCATCGTCACTAAGTTGAATTTAGACGTGACTGGGGTCCTAGATGCGTTGGCTGGCTACAAGTGTGGGTGAAACTGCGTCGTCAGCAGAAGCAAAGGCGCGACCCAGACTGAAGAGCGACGTCCACGCCAAGTCTACCGAACCATCCAGGCCGTGACCAAGCGGTTTCTTGGAACCAGCATCACTGTCAGCGCATGGCGGCACATGAGTGTGGCTTGGCTGCGTACACTGGTGTTGCATCATACGCCCGAGCCTTCATTGGGGGCGTTGAATGTGGCACACTCTCAAAGCCAGCATGCAGGCAGAACGGCACGCAACGTCTATGGCCGCACGCAGCTCGATCACAAGTTTGTGTCCAGTGAAGCACAGTACGGCCATCAGTTTGTGTCTGAAGAATGGCACAAGCTCATGAAGCTGGTAGATGTAGAGGATCAGATCCAAGCCGAGGCCGTGGATGGGCAGACCTGCGTGCAACAAGTGGTTCATAAACAGGTGGTCATCCAGTCGTCTCGGGTCAGGAACGCCAGCACACAGGTGTAAAAGACCGCGGGCTCGCAAACAGATCTCGAGGTTGAAGCCTGCCTTGATGCTGAGGACGACATTGACGATATCATTGCCGGGTTGGATTTAGACGAAGTCGAGGCAGCCGAATCGTCCATGCCAGTTGCCGTGCCGCGAGCCGTGGAAGAGGCTGCGTCGACGGCCTTGCAGCAAGAGCCAAGTCAGCACAATGACCAAACGCAGCAAGAAGAGTATGAGGATCAGCTTTGGCTTGCTCAATGTGTGCGGCAAGCGTGGAAGACAACATTTCGCGACTGGGATCAGTATCGATTGGCACAGGCTGTGACTCGGCACGAAGCACAGGACGGCTGGCTGTTGGCCGTGGCCCCGACTGGCATGGGCAAGACGCTGTGTACACTCGCTCACCTCCAGCCACGCAGGGTCGTGGTGTGGGTAGTCCCGCTTCGTGAGCTTGCCAGAGTCTTGTGCCGCCGCTCG
>NW_001865102.1:15300-16116 GCF_000002865.3 Monosiga brevicollis MX1
TGTTCACCGCTGATACTGGCTGTCCTTGATGTTGTGGTCACGACCTCATGCTGGTGCTTGGTCAGGGCAAAGCGCGAGCAAGATCGGACTGAAGCCGTTCAAAATGTTGTGTGGTGATGTCACTGTACACACTGTGCTTGTGAAGTTGTTCGATATACACCCAATGCCTGTTGGCGGTAGGTACTCCCATTTGTTCTTGGATTTGGTTTGCGTGCCATGTCAAGGCCTGGCTAGGCTCGAGGGTGGTGGAATGACGTGAAACTTGAATATGAATAGTCACAGGCTCACCAAACGTAAATATGTGTAGGATAGACACATATACGCCATCTGCCGCATGGTTTCAGGTGCATCAGGTGTGAATCTGAGGTAGGCGCTGCCTTTTGAGTCTGATGCACAATCCCGTGCCGCTCCAAGCCTTGGTCATGCTCAAGGATGCTTAACTAACTAGGCACTTGGATATGGATGATCTCAAAAAATGGTAGACGCGCACATGACATCAAGGACACATTTGCGCCGCCTTGTGCGCGACATGATGGACATTGGGTGTCTTTATGAGGTAGGCGCTGCCGTTTGAGCCCGCCGCGCCTGGGCATGCTCGTTGAGACTTTGTGAGGTGCTTGATTGACGAGACGCTTGGATATGGGCAATCCCAAAAATAGTAGACGCGCACATGACATCAAGGACACATTTGCGCCGCCTTGTGCGCGACATGATGGACATTGGGTGTCTTTATGAGGTAGGCGCTGCCGTTTGAGCCCGCCGCGCCTGGGCATGCTCGTTGAGACTTTGTGAGGTGCTTGATGACGAGACGCTGAT
>NW_001865101.1:0-2953 GCF_000002865.3 Monosiga brevicollis MX1
AGCAATTTCATAAACCTGGTTTGAATTAGGTGCCAGTGCAACAGAAAGAGTGAGATATGCNCTTTGCAATCAAGGCGCTCTGCCACGCAGTATGGCTCGGGCCACAAACGCACGACGTGGGGGCTCGGAAGGGATCGCATGCTCGTTGAAATGATGGATATGTCGCGCACGCGCATCTCTTGTCGAAACCGACGTTCTTCTTCATCTAAACAGCCATTGCAATCGTGAGTTGGCCATCAAGCTCCTCTCTCTATCAAGCCCTGGCCTTCTTCTCAGTGCAAGCCATCGCCTCTCCAGAAAATTTGGCCAGCCAAATCGTAGGCTTCCTCCCCGCCCGGCCCCCGCGGCCCGTCATTCGTCATAGATCAAGCCTCAACGCATGCAAGAGCCAACCACACCCCCAGCACAATCTCATACTTTGCATAGATTGTGGTGTCAACCCCCATCCTCCACTGCTGCCACCACCGCCGCCGCCTCCACCGCCGCCGCCGGCGGGCAGGGCGTCGCTCAACGAGGTCATCTCGAACAGAAAAATAAAATAAAATAAATTTGAAAACCAAAAAAGTTGATGACGTTGTTGTAGCTCTGATTTAGAAGTAAAATACTTTATATTTATAAGGCAGAGATGGCCTCAAGCCGGATAATGATAAGTATAATAATACATGTAATAGGAATAACAGCAACCCCATTGACTGTGGTGCTCTTCGAAAGATGCGCGGCATGCATGCGGCTGGGCGCTGGGTCAGAGGCGTGAAAGTGGCTCTCGGGGATGAGAAAGGAAAAGAGTCGACTTGAAGGAGCGTTAGAATATTGACGCGTGCCATTCATCAACAAAAGAGGGGGGTGGAGGCGGTGTTACCAGATGGTGAGTGGTAGAAAGCCTCTGCAAGTTGGAGCACCACAGCGGCAGGGCTTGGCGCTCAAGGCCAACTCGGGGGCCGTAACGTGGCGTTTGTGACGTGGGGCGCCCGTGTCGGTATCTGCAGGTAATGTGGTGGCAATTTTGGCGCTTGGTGGCGCGCCGCCGTAGTCAAAGGTGAGCTCCGTCTCCGCAGGAATGTCGGTGAGGGCGAAAAAGGCCAGGCGTGGTACAAAGCCAAGCCGAACGGGCCGCAGCTCAAGGTTTGGCGCACAGCTGTGATTGATGAAGCGTGTGAGATTGCCGTACTCTTTGGCATCGACCGCCGTGGTGAGAACGCCGCGTTGCGTGTGCTCGCGCAGAACGAGAAGGTAGGTGTGCACGGGACTGACTGCGTCTGCAGCAGAATCTCGGGCTCGGGCGGTGGCAACATTCACAAGCTGGCCGGTATAATGCCCCACATAGGTACCGACGGGGATGCGAGTGCCGGTTAGGAGCCCATGTCCCCGCTCTGAAGTCCACACGAGACGAATATCCAGCGCCGTCGGTTGTTGTGTGGTACGGCCAGCACGGCATGTAGCTACGTCACAGGCACAATTGTCGTTGCACTCGTAGTAGCGCGCTCGTCCATTACAAAGGCACGAACAGGTCTCCGGCGCACAAGGCCCCGTGCAACTGCAGCCCGAGTAAACATTATTCCGGCCCTGCAAGCGAGCAGGCAGCATCACTTCGTCCACGCTCGTGTAGGGTGCCGGTGTCGGCATTGGCTGCGTGACAGCATTCCCATCATCACCTTTGCCGGCCTCGCTGCCCCGCACCACCTGGTCCATGTCCAGCTCAATGCAAGACGACTCTTCCCCTCGCCTTGCACCGACGCCTGCCCTGCCCCTCCCCGTCGTCGTTCTCGCCGCCAACTTGTGAATGCCACACGACGTGACATCAAAATGATGACATTGTTATCTGACATTCTGACAATGAGCTGATCTGTCTGACAATGATCCAAGCGATGCGCGTCGATAGTTTCGGCGATGTCTCGGCGGATGGGTGAGAGGACCTTGTCACCCTCTATCACCCTCGGATCGATGGTTATACTGGCAGTTTGTTTGATTGCGTGCCACCGCCGCTCCGGTATGGTCTGCTTGTCGACGCTGACATGTTGTTATGATGCTTCGCATTTCATCTGCCGTGGAACATTGCGCGTGACCGTTGTTTAGGGAAGTGGTGGCTGGTTTGGATTCTCATTTGGGTATCGACATCAGACGAGTAGAACAATGCCAGAGCCGTGTCGGTCACGGTGATAGACGCACGGCGAATGAGGATACAATGTCATGTCAAGCATAGCGAACACTCTAGGGACAACAACTCCAGAGCAAAGGCACCGAGGCCAAAGCAACAAACCCGAACAGCATGCCCAAAAGCACAAAGTGGAGGGTGGCCTGCAATCATATGAGCATTCCCATCATCAAAAAAGAAAATTTAATGGCCCTTAGCAAATGAATTTGTTGTGGTGACAGAATTGGCCTTGATTCTGCAATTGTGAGTGGATCACCGGTCGACGAATTCGTCTCTGTGTATCACATATTGACGGCCGTCCCACGACGCCCGGGCACGAATGGGTTGCTGTGTTCGGTCACAACAATCAGCAGCAGCGCAACTCACGGCTTTTGGAACTCTTACGACTTGATGCGACCACTGCTCGCACACTGCCCCACACATCATGCGGAGCGTCATCTGACGTGGTCGCCGTGTGGCTGTAAACGCCATCTGTCTTATAATGGTGGGTGGTTCTCGTGATTGGGTGGTACAGGCGCGAGCAATGCTCTCGTGTATCACGGTTCCCACACACTCTCACACAGAGCCGCCCACCAACGCCCTCTGCCTCTATGCCTGCCTTGAGCCGAGATCCCCCTCTGGTACAATCAAAACAAACCCCCTCCCCCCCAAAAAAAAGAAACGCCACACTCGACGGCTTGTGGACGGAAGCGCTTTGACGCTGACCGCCTGCCCTCACCTGGGGGCTCGAGCCGCCTCGGGGTATTTTCCCCCAAAGCGCCCCGTGGTTACCTTTCTCTTTCTACTTTGAGTATCATCACC
>NW_001865101.1:4751-7212 GCF_000002865.3 Monosiga brevicollis MX1
CCTCATGCTATCCTATATTATCTCCTACCACAGCAACCGTTGTAACTCGAACTGCGGCAGCTACGTAAGATTCTTGCCATCAAGCCCTTGCAAACCAACCAAACAAACAAACCAAAAAAAACAAAAACAAAAACAAAACCGACATGTCGTTTCATTAGCGTCCTCTGGCTCTCACCAAACTTAGGGCTGCAGCGGAGGTTGTGACGATGAGTGTGACGATAGCTGTAAATACCTTTTTTTTGGCTGCGATGGCGGGTGGGTATTCGGACCTCTTAAAAGTGGCTAGGGCCTTGATGATCGCATCTAACTTTGAAGCCCCGCGCGCCTGTGGCAGTTGTGACAGTGGCTGCGATGACTCATGCTCCAACAACTGCGCCACCTGCACGGGAGGCTGTGTATGTTTTATGTGTCCAATCCGTCGGCTTTCAAAGCACGTGGAAGAGAAACGACTGCCCTCATCACCGACTGGTCACCATGTAATAGAACTTGGGCAAGACGCGATGCAACTCCTGCAATTGCCGCGCTGGACACTACTTTCAGGGGGGTAACAGTCATAACATTGCCAACAGTGGGTGTCGAGGTAGGCGCTCGTGAGATTACGCATGTCCTTTGCATTTCATCATCACGCCTCAATGCACCAGATCTCTCATCTTCTGAACAGATTGCACAGCTGGAAAATATCAAGATCAGACAAGCCACTTGTCACGCTCTTGCAAAGACTGTGCAGCAGGCACATCCAGTGGTAGCACGTCGCGCACGAGCCCGTGTCCAACCTGCGCCTCGGTGGGTAGTCATGGAACGAAAACATTCCCTTCCAATGCTCGAGAGTGTGATTTTTAGCTTCAAGAACGTGTTGGGAGTTTGATTTTCTACCTACCTGTTAATGTCAACACCTTGCTTACCGGGGTTGACGATTGGTTTTATTCCAGGGTACCTTTCAACCGTCCACGGGCGCCACATCATGCCTGTCATGCTCCGGTAGCGGCACCAAGTGCAACACGGGTCGCTACACCACTGGTTGTGCAGGCACTTCCGCTGGAAGTTGCACGGCATGTGCAACCAACTACTATCAGTCTCAAAACAGTGTATACAAGACGGCCTGCACACGGTGCTCTACTTGCAATGCCGGTCAATTCTACACGTGCAACGCCAACTCAGGACTTGCATGCACGGTTCGTGTTGCTTAGAAAGAGTGAACAATACTAGCACAGGGGACAGCCTTCACCTTTGCGCGCTTACATCATCTGGTCTCTGTAGGCATGTGGAGGCGGCACATATCAGTCTTCCGACGCCCACCGCAGCACCAGCTGTTTGGCTCAAAACACATGCGGAGCAGGCTCTTATTTTTCGGGTAGCATCTTCTCGGCCGGCTCGTGCACCACTTGCAATTACGGTACCTACATTGCCACCTCTGCCCACCGCACTACCTCATGCACGCCGTGGCCCACCTGTCCGGCCGGCACCTTCAAGTCTGGAGCCACCACAAGAAGTGGTGGCTCGTGTGCCGCATGTGGCAGTGGAACTTTTCAAACTACAAACAGTCACATCCTGACGTCTTGCTCTTCTTGCGCCGCCACGGGCAAGGTCTGCGGCACTGGCCAGTATCAATCGGGTTGTGCTGGTCCATCTGCTGGTGCCTGCTCCTCCTGCCCAGCCAACACCTATCAAGCCTCTTCCTCGCACCGCCTGGCCAGCTGCACAAACTGCAGAACGTGTGGCAAAGGCCAGTATCTTGCCAATTGTGCTGGTGCCACTGGCCCGGGCATTTGTCAAGTGTGCAACTCAGGCACCTATCAGAGCCAAACTGCACACCAAGAACGCACCTGCCCATCCTGCGCTTCCTGCAGTCCGGGCTATTATCGTGACGGTTGCGGTGGTGGAAGCGCAGGAACCTGCGTTGCCTGCGCGAGCGGATTCTACCAAAGCCAGCAGGTCGGACTGCATCCGCCTCTTTCCAAGCCCCGCATAGATCAAGAATCCGCCTTCTCACACCTTGAATGCCTCTTTTGTGCGTATGTGCTTTCTCCACTTGTCCTCCTCTGCTTCTGCCCCACCACAATCGCAGACATACGCTACGTCTTGCTACCCATGCCCTGGCTGCCCGAGTGGCTACACCCGCACTGGCTGTGGGGGCTCCGCAGAGGGCACCTGCGTGGGTCTAGTCTGCCCCGCTTTGCCCGCAGTCAGTAGCGCCGTGCTCACGTACAGCAATTCAGAGCGACGCTATCCCGTTATCGCAACGTTTGCGTAAGTGCACCTGCCGGCTCGTTGAGAGGCGTGTTGTCAGTCAGGCTTGCCTCGCGAGTAGCCTCATGTCGTTCCTCCTGTGTTGATCTTGATCCTGTTCCAGCTGTGTTGCGGGATTCGAGCAGACCGGTGGGGATGCAAGTCGCTCGTGCACACCGGCGCTGACCTGGGCAGGAGCAGAAATCATTTGCACCCGTGTCTCTTGTGGGGACCT
>NW_001865101.1:7262-9268 GCF_000002865.3 Monosiga brevicollis MX1
TCGGGCAATACCGAGGCCACATGCATTTGGTCTGGCTCCGCCATGATGTGGAATAATGAGGCACCAACCTGCACCGCAATTCCGTGTGACCCTCTCGTGGCACCAGCAAATGGTGAATTGGACGTGTCAAACAACGGCAACTTTCCCGCCACTGCAACCTACAATTGCCAAGCTGGTTACACGCTGACAGCGGATGGCACCCGCACCTGCCAGACAGATGGCACATGGAGCGGGTCTGTGCCAGCCTGTACTGGTGTGCCATGTGAAACTCTCACAGCACCGCCGTATGGTGCCGTGAGCAGCACCCACAATTGGTTTCCTAGCACGGTCACCTTCACTTGCTTTGATGGCTATGAATTGGCTGGAGCAAGCTCTTTGGAGTGTCGGTCAGACGGGAGTTGGAGTGACAGCTCACCCACCTGCAAACCATGCGCCGTCAACATGTTCCGCAATACCTCCACCTCAGGCCCTCAGTGCGAGTCCTGCCCAGCGTTCAGCTCAACTGACGGCCTCACGGCACGTGCCACGTGCGCCTGTAATGCTGGCTTTGGTGGTGTGGCTGGCTCATGTCAAGCTTGTCCTGTAAACACCTCAAAGAGCACAGTTGACAATGCACCCTGCACTGCTTGTGCGCCAGGATACATGACCTCTGGCACCAACGCTGAGACATGTGATGGCGTACCTTGTGCCATGGTCCCCAGTATTGCCTACGGATCGTTCATTTCCACAAACAACAATCGCTATCCCTCGACTGGCACTTTCAGTTGCGAGACTGGGTTTGCGCTCGCCAACGATGACAATGGGGTGCGCACCTGTCAGATTGATGGATCGTGGTCCGCCGAAGCCGCCAGCTGCAGTCCCGTGTGTGGCGACGGTATTCGAGTGTTTGGGGAAGAGTGCGACGACGGCGCCAACAACGGGAACGACGGCTGTGCAGACAACTGCACAATCACGCCTGGCTATTACTGCCATACAGAGGGCGAGCCCTGCTCAGTGTGTTCCATCAACACACCACCTTCCGATCTCACGGTTGATTGTGCTGATTACACCGTCGATTTGGCGGTGTGGCGCGCGAACAACCTCGGTGCGGTGGCTGACACGCACACCAATTGTGGAGCTCCGACTTTCACCACGACGGCCCTCAATGTAACTGGCACTGACCCAGGGTGCAGCGCCCATCTCTTCCGGGTGGATGTTACCTTTGCCAAGGGAGGTTCTGACTTTTCGCTAGCCAACCTTCGAACGTCGGATACGGTGCCGCCAGTGTTCACGGCAGTACCCGATGGAGGCCTCACATATCAATGCCACGAATTGCCATCGGCCAGTAGCGGTATTTCCGCCACCGACACATGTGCAGCCTTTGTCAACATCACGAGCCGCGATGAAACTATCGCCGGGGCCTGCGCAAACAACTACACACTGCAGCGAACGTGGACGGCTGTGGATGGATGCCAAAATGCGGTGTCCGTCACCCGCAACTATACGGCCATTGATACGACAGCACCCACATTTGAGGTCCCGCCACAGAATCTGTATCTCGAATGTGACGGCACGCCGCAGGACGCGGCCATTCAGGCCTGGCTTGATAACAATGGTGGGGCCACCATCCGGGACGCGTGCACTGGGCCCGTAACCGTCACGCACAATATTGCCGAGGTTGCCCACGGTCTTGTGGCTGGCTGCGCGGGTGTTGTTGGGAACGCAACAGTCACATTTCAGGCGGTCGATGACTGCGGTAACATGGACCAGGCCAATGCCACAATTGTGCGCCGCGACACAACACCGCCCGTGTTTGTTGAATTCCCCGATAACGTTACCGTTTCGTGCAGCGCAGCCGAGCCCACCAATTTTACCGTCGCTGTCACCGACATTTGCACAGGGAATGCAACCGTGGTGCTTGCTCAGACTTGGACCGAGCCCAGCGCAACCTGTGCTCACGCATACACGGTGTTTCGCACCTGGACGGCCTCGGATGTCTGCGGCAACAAGCTAACCTCACACATACC
>NW_001865101.1:13917-14957 GCF_000002865.3 Monosiga brevicollis MX1
CGATGATGCTGACGCTGATGGGGACGGCGACTATCAGGACGTGCATCAAGAAGCTTGGGAGCAAGCCAATGATGAGGATTTGGAGGCCGATGGCATGTACTCGGACATGTTCAATGAGCCAGATATTGGGGAAGATGAGAGCGGTTATTTGGATGTGGGCGCGGACGCGCAGAACTTTGAGGATGTAGAGCAGCCGGGATTTGGATTTGATGCTTTTGACCCGAATGATGGCTTCGATCAGAACGGGTTTGACGATTCATACTTTGAGGCCGATGGCCTTGATCAAAGCGGTAACGCCGATGAATATCTCGAAGCCGATGGTTTTGAGCAAGAGGACGCTGCCTTTGACGATGAAGCTGATGAATGAGTGTACCTTGCCACCGATCGGAGAATCAAGACCTTTGGTCGGTTTGATTTTGTACACTACTTGAGGCGATTCGCAACGCCGTTGAGCATGCCACGAAGTGAAGTTGTCAAAGTGGTGCTCGATTTCTTGAGATGGTGTCTTCATGTTGGTTTCGTTTTGTTTCCACCCTCTCGTCTCTTGTCGATATCATGATAGAACTGTGTGGTCTCGTGGTTATGCGTGAGGGCTCTTTGTCGATGTCTCTTTTTGTTTCGGGGCGACGGGGGACGGATTGGGGAGGGCTCACCGAGTCTTGTCAGTTTCGTTTCGCTGGTTTCAGTTGAACTCTTGGTTTTGGCTTTGGTTTTTTGATTTTGTTGTTTTTTTATTTTTTTTTTGACACTGTGGCTACAATGGGCGTGCGCCCTTTCCCGGCAGCCCTGTACCTGGAGCTTTCTTGTTGATATATAAAATGCGAAAGGTGTGAGGTTGAATGCACGCACATTTGTGCACACACAATTGAACGCTCGACAAAAATTCTACAACGTAAAAACGAGGGGCACTGCCCGAAGAGGTAAAATAGGAGGGAGCTAGGTAGATAGCACGCCAATAGTCAATCAAGCCAGCCAACGCTCGGCGTAGTGCATGAGCTGGAAGGCAACCTGTGAGGAGATTCACAAGAGCGGAGAGGTGG
>NW_001865100.1:0-917 GCF_000002865.3 Monosiga brevicollis MX1
TCAACACCTAATTTATTATTACCATGTTGGCAGTGGGCGAGTAGGTTTCGTTGTAGTCGATGCCATAGAGCTGCTTGAAACCTTTGGCCACAATGCTTGCCTTGAAGGTGCCGTCATGCTTGCGAGCAAAGACAACACGAAGGTCGAGGGGCTTGATGTGAGCTGGAAGGTGATCTAGTCCTTGGATGACGTTGTGCTCGTGAAAGGAATCACCCAGCGACCAGCTGAGATCATTGCCCTCCGCTCCAAGGCGGCACTGGACGACCTGATGGCCAAGTGCGCGCTGGACCTGCAGCAGGCATATCTGGCCTCACGCGAGTGGGGCGTCAGCACAGTCTTGACCATGCGGGGTCGGGACAAGTTGCGTCGCTTGAGCGACACGACCTTTGCCATTACGGTCGTGTCCATGATGGGTTTTGGCCTCCATGAACTCATCAACGTCAAGCCGACGGACAAGTGCCCGCTCTGCAGCAGCAAGACACCTCAGCCGCGACTGACCCGCGAGCACCTGCTAACCTGCCGTCCCATCAAGCGTCACAACGCCCTTCGCGACGAGATGGGCCGCCTGCTCAGGTACGCCACCCTCTCCCATGTCTGGGTGGAAAAGTCTGGCTACAACGCCAACGGTCAGAGCTGCCGCATCGACCTGCACTGCCGCAACCCCTTTCCCGGCGGTGCCTTGGGCCCAGCTCTGCCCGACCTGGGCATTGACGTGACTGTGCGCACAGCCCAACCCCCGACCACCTCGCAAGCCTGCATCAAGGTGGGCGCTGCCCTTCGCCGAGCCGAAAAGGAGAAGCGCGATTACTACACCGGTTTCAATCATGGAAAAACTCTGATCGTCCCTGCGGCGATGACGACAACCGGTGGGTTCGCCTCCTCCTTTGTGGATCTGCTTGGTCAGCTCGCTCGCTGCG
>NW_001865100.1:2018-3089 GCF_000002865.3 Monosiga brevicollis MX1
AGCGTGAAACATATTGCGCAGGTCAATCGTAGACAGTGCGGTCGAGGGAGCAGACAACAACATGCTAGGCAAGGCCAAAATCAAAGCCCAGCACATCTCTCGCTCTTCAGCGGTATAGTCCGAGTGGACGGCAGACCAATACAGCTGGTTCAAGGTGGCAGCCATCAGCTTGGTCTCGGTGGCGTTGGATGGGTAGCGGCTGCGCTGCATCAGTGGATGCCGGGCGAGCTTGAGCAGCTCGCAGACACTGATGCGAGACCCTACACACTGTTGGGGCCAAGCGCCACGCATAATCTCAAGCAGGTCGTGTCCAGCCGCATGAAACAACGCCTCGGTCGCTCGCTTCAGATTGGCACCACATCGGGAGCGGTGTTGACTGATACCAGCAGCTTCGAAGAAGAGGTGACACTTGTTGCACTGGGCGACCAATTTGGCCTCCATCACCTGCTTGACCAGATCAGTGGCTTGCTCGTCGTAGGGGTGCTCGCGTAGTACATGATTGACCCAAGCTTTGCGGTCAAGGCGGGGCCCCTTGCATTTGCAAAGCCCAAATGGGCAGGCGAGGAGTTGCCTGTGGCCAGATGTCTTCAGCAGGACCTTGCGCTGGGCATCCAGCACGTTGGCAGCGATGGGCGGAGCGGGATCGCTGAGAAGAACATCTTGCTCACTCTCAATGTGTTCGCCCGCTGTATTGTGTGTTTCATTCTCACTGACTTCGCCAAGTGGGGCTGAGTTTGCATGCTCACTGTGTTCGACAGGATGTGAAATGGCAGCGGGCAAAATGGTAGTGGCAGGGGGTGAAGCAGAGGGCGGAGAGGGATCGGAATGGGTTTGTTGTGTACCCGATGGATATGGCAGCACCATTTGAGCGGGTGTAGGTGATTGCACCAATGGCTCAGGCGTGACACTGCCGTTTGTGTCACCGGCACCATCATGCGCGGGAGGGGCGATAGGGGTGGGCGCGCGGAGTGCGGTGGAGCGAGGAGGGGAGTCGCTTTCATCCGAAGACATGGTCAAAAAATCCGATGGTGTGTTAGGAATCGAATGATGTGTCTGCCCTGTGGACTCGGG
>NW_001865100.1:3995-4748 GCF_000002865.3 Monosiga brevicollis MX1
TTCCTTGTGCCTGATTTTTTTTCGCCTGTACTTCTCGGCATGATAGAAGCCGATGAAAGTGTACTGTTCTCTTGTGTTGTTTTGCGTGACGTAGTGATTTTGATGTCGGGGTTGCACAGCTTGGCTTTCAGCTCTGAGGTTCAAACACCTAATTTATTATTACCATGTTGGCAGTGGGCGAGTAGGTTTCGTTGTAGTCGATGCCATAGAGCTGCTTGAAACCTTTGGCCACAATGCTTGCCTTGAAGGTGCCGTCATGCTTGCGAGCAAAGACAACACGAAGGTCGAGGGGCTTGATGTGAGCTGGAAGGTGATCTAGTCCTTGGATGACGTTGTGCTCGTGAAAGGAATCACCCAGCGACCAGCTGAGATCATTGCCCTCCGCTCCAAGGCGGCACTGGACGACCTGATGGCCAAGTGCGCGCTGGACCTGCAGCAGGCATATCTGGCCTCACGCGAGTGGGGCGTCAGCACAGTCTTGACCATGCGGGGTCGGGACAAGTTGCGTCGCTTGAGCGACACGACCTTTGCCATTACGGTCGTGTCCATGATGGGTTTTGGCCTCCATGAACTCATCAACGTCAAGCCGACGGACAAGTGCCCGCTCTGCAGCAGCAAGACACCTCAGCCGCGACTGACCCGCGAGCACCTGCTAACCTGCCGTCCCATCAAGCGTCACAACGCCCTTCGCGACGAGATGGGCCGCCTGCTCAGGTACGCCACCCTCTCCCATGTCTGGGTGGAAAAGTCTGG
>NW_001865100.1:4830-5293 GCF_000002865.3 Monosiga brevicollis MX1
GAAAAAAATGAGCAGTGGCACCACTGTCCACCAATGCACGATTGCTGGTGGCCAGGTTGGTGGCTGACAAACAAGTCAAGAACAACTCGTGGTGACGATAATGTGTTTGTGCGGGCGAATAATTCACAGCAGGAGCAGCAGGCAAATGGGAAGGAGGAGCAGCAGGTGCAGCAGGCAAATGGGAGGGGGGTGGAAGAGACAAGGTCGCGGTCATGACGGGGGCCGCAAACTGCTTGCCATTGTGCTTCTCGTACGCGCGCTTCTTGCGGCACTGAGATGCATCGTGGCCATAGATGCGACAAAATTCACAGTTGGCATTGACGCGATCACTCTTTGGGTGGGGCCCGTGGTGTATACCATGGCGACCACGTCCACGACCACGTCCACGACCGCGTCCGCGACCACGTCCACGGCCATGCCCGTGCCCGCGCCCTCCACCATGCTCAACAGCAAAGGCACCACC
>NW_001865100.1:7184-8792 GCF_000002865.3 Monosiga brevicollis MX1
TCGCGAAGGGCGTTGTGACGCTTGATGGGACGGCAGGTCAGCAGGTGCTCGCCGGTCAGTCGCGGCTGAGGTGTTTGCTGCTGCAGAGCGGGCACTTGTCCGTCGGCTTGATGTTGATGAGTTCATGGAGGCCAAAACCCATCATGGACACGACCGCAATGGCAAAGGTCGTGTCGCTCAAGCGACGCAACTTGTCTCGACCCCGCATGGTCAAGACTGTGCTGACGCCCCACTCGCGCGAGGCCAGATATGCCTGCTGCAGGTCCAGCGCGCACTTGGCCATTAGGTCGTCCAGTGCCGCCTTGGAGCGGAGGGCAATGATCTCAGCTGGTCGCTGGGTCGCCGCGTCCTTGACCGTGGCCATCTGGAAGCCGGCTCGCTGCACGTGGGCCTCAAAGTCAGCAGCCCTCGATTCATCCTCCAAAAGTCGATCGTAGACCCGAGGGTAGCGAGTGGCCAGCTTGGCCATGTTGCAGACATAAGCCACCGGACCGCGCTCAACCAAGTCGTGCAGGCCAAAGCCCCCGGTGTTGGCCCGTGTGAAGAGGCGAGCCTCAAGGAGCTGTTCCAGCGTAACGTCATGACCTTCAGCTCCAGCCGGTGCAGACAGGTTTACCTTGGCAAAAAAGGCTTTGACAAAGGTGTCCATGCAAGCACGGTTCAAGAGCTCGGACATGCCCGACGTCAGACTTGGGGGCAGCGTGTAGAGGTGGTTGATGAGGCTTGGCACGTACTGCATGGCCGTGAGGAGGGCCTGAAGCGAGACACCGGTCGCCAGCATGTCATTGAGCTTGCCAGCAATGTGCTTTGCCTTGTCGTTCAGCTGCTTCTTCATCCACTCGCGACGGCCAATCGGCGTTCCCAAGACCGTCATGCCCGTGTTGGCCGTCTCGCGCACGGCATCTGGCAAGGCAGACTCGATAGCAGCGATGGAAGCGGGATGGTGGCGAGGCATGTAGAAGCGGCTCTTACTGGGCTGCAGATGAAGGCCAGCAGACTCTGCACGAGCCTTAACAATCTCGACGTCGGCCGCCACGTCCTCCGCGGGACCCATCAGTACAATGTCGTCGAGGTATTTGATGACCTTGCAGCGGTAGTCAGTGGTGGCGTCGAGGAGACCGAGGACCTCACAGGAGTACAGGGCAAAGAAGAAGGGCGATAGCTCGTTGCCCTGCACAATGCCTTGGCCAACATCAATGTCAATCACCTTGAAGAACTTGTCGACAATGCAGTGAGTAGTGGGTCGAGCATAGTGTCGTTCAAAGGCGCGCAAGAGGCCAGGGACCTTGTCGGCCACAATCTCGTGCAGCCGTGCTCGGTCGGTGTAGTTGAAGGCACTCTTGAAATCGAGGGAGAGCATGGTCCAGCCCGGGGTAGACTCACAGGCTTCAAGCTCACCAAAGGCCATGCCAACCGCTGCTGAAATGCCGTCCTTGACTCCGACGGCCAGCTCTGGACTGGCCTGTAGCAAGTGGGCAATATGTGGCTGCTGTTGCTCGAGCAGAGCGCGGTTGACAACCTTGTTGAAGATGGAATCCGTGCCCACGGGTCGAAACTTGCCATTGGCCTTCTCCAGGATAGTGTAGTTGATGGAGCAAAGGGCATGTC
>NW_001865100.1:8842-9117 GCF_000002865.3 Monosiga brevicollis MX1
CGTGGGCCCAAGACTTGACTGAAGTGCTCCTTGATGCGGTAGATGGAGGCAAGAAGCTCACCAGACCAACCATAGGGGTCGGTGACACCCTTGGTGGCCGCCAACGCCTTGGGGAGCTCACCCTTGGTGAAGGACACGGTTGGGGAGCTCACAGCCGTGGCTGGTGCCAGTGTAGACGTGGAGGCGGGTGTTGAAGCAATGTACGGGGTCAGCCCGGGCGGTACCAGGAGGTCGCGCACGGCCTGAACCTCAGAATTACCAATCACGGCACGAGC
>NW_001865099.1:0-1423 GCF_000002865.3 Monosiga brevicollis MX1
CGAGCAAGCTGGACAGCCCGAGAGCGCATCTACTGTGGCCGTATGAAGTTGATCATAGTGCTCCTGACTTGTAATGCGGTGCAGCATCTCCCATCGCTTGGCGCTGTACCGTTCCCACACACGGGGTTCTGCACACGCTCCACCCGCCGCACTGCAATGTTGCTTGGCCCTCGCCCGTCAGCACTCAGCTGCTGTAGCAGCTCAACCACCTTGGTACACAATGGGGTCAAATCAGTCGGCTTGTCAAGATAAAAATAATGTAAATATGACTATGTCGGCAAGCAACGCACCTCTGGGATGAGCTCGGGTGCGTCGCGCAAAACGTCAATAGCTGGCCCAACAACCTGGGTCGTGACAAGTCGCTGCACTCTTTGCCCGGCGCTGAAGAGACTTGGCCGCTGCTTTGGATCTGTTGCAAGCAAGGCCCGTGTTTCCTTGTACAACTCGCTCGTCGAATTGCACATCTGCAGCAAAGGTTAGCAAAGCAAATCACAATCAAAGCGGTGCTCAGTTGTCGCTCAAGGGATATTGCGATATTACTCACCTCAGCCGCCAAGTGCGGAAAACTGCATTCTGCACCTCCTGCCCCTGCATCCCATCTGCATTTGTCGGCAAGCTGGTCCGTGGGTAAACGAGCAGGCGGCACCGTCTGTGGAAACATGTAGGTGTTGTATAGCACACAGCCAAAGGAAAAGACATCCTGTGCCGAACGCGCCCCCACTCGACCCTGGCCGAAAAGCACCTCCGGTGCTACATAGCCAGTCGTGCCCAACGACTCAGTGGCTGTGCATGGTAGCATAGTGGCTTCGGCAGCCGCCTTGGTAATGTCGAAATCGCCGAGCCGCACAACAGGTTGGTCCTCGTCACCGTCCAGCATCACATTGCTCAGCTTGACATCCCGATGCACCAGGCCCTTGCTATGCATAAACGCCAGGGCCATGCGCAGCTGCGTCATCAAACTCGCAACGACGGTCGAGGTGGCCAGATGCCGCGCCTTGCCGAGCCACTGCTGCAGATCCCCCTGTGTACACCACGGCTGCACCAGATAGGCGCTTGGGTGGCCATCATGCACGCCCACAAGCGCACCGAGGACTGGAACGATGTTTGGATGCTCAAGCTGGCGCATGGCGCGAAGCTCGCGCAGAAACGTACGACACTGATTTTGCTTGTGTTGCTGGGCAAATGCATACTCCTTGACAGCCAAATCCTGTTCTTGCTCAGGCCGATTTGGCAGCGCTGCACGAGCTTTGTACACCTTGTGGTTTTGGTTGTAATGGAGCTCAAGCTGACCCAGGCAGGAGAGCGTCAACACTTGGTCCACTTCGGTCATGGCCTCCAAGATCAGACTGGCTGGAAGGTCGGGGCCAAGTACTTTGCGGAGGTGTACACCCAATGCACTGTGCTCAGGGTGCAAAAAGATCAA
>NW_001865099.1:6319-7978 GCF_000002865.3 Monosiga brevicollis MX1
GTCATCGCTTGCACCTCGACAGCGCTCGCCCCTGATGCCACAACGACGACAAACCGCACCATCATCATCAGGAGTGCGCCCGCCGCCCATGGTCCTGTTTCATCCTCTGTCTGTGCTTCATCGCGATGTTCAAAATTAAAAATTCAAGCAAAGCTTAAGGGAAGGAAGAGAGGCAAGAGGTTAATGAAGCAAAGATACGACTAGTTGAAGCCGATCATGGCCAGTCAAAGTAACAAGATGCAGTACATTCAGCACTTATTGAAGCGATCTGACATTCTCCGTCTCTCTCTCTGTGTCTCTCTACAGCAAAGCAGAGCCAAGGGGTTAATGAAGCAAAGCTCCAAGTAGTTGAAGCAGATCTTGGCCAGTCAAAGTAACAAGATGCAGTATATTCAGCACTTATTGAAGCGATCTCCAAAAGGATGACATTCTCTGTCTCCTCCCTTGAAAATCCTGTTTTATTTGAAAAAAAAGTAAAAAACTTTTGTGGCGATGTGTGTTGAAACGGACTCTCGAGTCCTGGAGACTCTTGATCTTGAGCCAACCTCCGTCCTGCAAGGGTCACAGAGACGATGCCATGCACCACTTGCCTCCTGTTGTTGATTTGCACCTGTTCTCAAGTGGCTTCGTCACACGCTAGTGAGATACTCTGCTGCCATTTGAGGGCTCTGGCTGCGCCGCGAGCGGGTTGGAAGAGTCGCGGTGCGGCTTGCCCGCTGCTGCATCTACGATCGCTGAGAGGGTCAGGCTGTGGCAGTGCGCTGTGAGCTCCCAAGTGTCAAGATGCCCATTCGGTATGCGCTTGGTCATTGCCTTGGCCGCGAATTCTCGTTGCTCATCATAAGCTTTTTCCATTTAGAAAAATCAACACGAACGACGACAGCGAGCCGACGCGGCTGTTGCTGCCCATCACATGGCGGGCCGTGTGTTTCAGGATGAAGACCCTCAAGGTTCTTCACAGGAGCAGTGAAAGGCCAGCCCGCCAGTTTTCGATCATGCTTTGTTTCGCTTGAGAAGCTTTTTTCCGGTAGCGGCCGTTGCCGTCGTCCATCCTCACCGGCCTTGTTCTGAACTGCGTACGATGCGACCCCAAATGAAATTCATACCGCGCGTACTCGCAACGGATACCAACAAGACACGGCCCATGACGGTCGAGCACTCTGCACTCGGGAGGAGCAAGCTTTGAGAGCCGAGTATCTTCGATCAACGAGCCGCATGAATCGCTCCCGCACGCGCAATGATGCCATACAGCTGATGAACGAGCTGCTTGCCGTTTGCCGTGAGAGGAGTATCATGCGCAAGAGAACCGATTCTCGATACGCAGCTTACCGACCACTCAGTCACCGTGAGTGTGCATTTCGTCGACGTGCGGCAGGCGCCCAAGCCGGTGTTGGACTGTTTTCGTCTGTGCTGCAAGAGCAATGGTTTTATAAACTCGAGGAGGAATTTGGTGTTGATCTGATTAGTGCAAGGGCGCAAGACGAGCTGCGGGCTCACTTGAGTCAGCTCGTTGACGGTGGGCGACGAGATTCACCTCCTTTGCGTCGCCATTCACGCACAGCGTCAAAGGCCGGATTGAATGGCTAGAGCCTTTCGACATGCTGGCATCGCAGCTGAATCCAGAGACATCGATTCTATGCTGAACGCACCTACCTCACC
>NW_001865099.1:12622-14263 GCF_000002865.3 Monosiga brevicollis MX1
CGCGATGTTCCGGGCGCTGAAAAGGCTTGGCCGTTGCTTTGGATCTGTTGCAAGCAAAGCCCGCGTTTCCTTGTACAAATCACTCGACGAATCGCACATCTGCATCAGAGAAACCAAAGTAAGTTTCCACACGAGAGGTGCGGTTGGTTCTTCGTTGTGGGTCAATAGGTATCGCACGATCGCTCACCTCAGTCGCCAAGTGCGGAAAGTCGCAGTCAGACTCTCCTGCTCGTATGCTCCAGCTGCATCGATCCACAACCTCATCAACTCGTGGGTGAGCAGGTGGCACCGTTTGTGGGAACATGTAGGTGTTGTAGAGAACGCAGCCAAAGGAAAAGGCATCCTGTGCCGGGCGTGCGCCCACACGACCCATTCCAAATAGCACCTCCGGTGCTACATAGCCTGCCGTGCCCGACGATGCGGTGGCCGTGCATGGTAGCATGGTGGCTTCAGCGGCAGCCTTGGCAATGTCGAAATCACCGAGCCGCACAACAGGTTGGTCCTCCTCGCCATCCAGCATGACGTTGCTCAGCTTGACATCTCGATGCACCAGGCCCTTGCTATGCATAAACGCCAGGGCCGTGCGCAGCTGATTCATCAAACCCGCAACCACGGTCGAGGTGGCCAGATGGCGCGCCCTACCGAGCCACTGCTGCAGATCCCCTTGGGTACACCATGACTGCACCAAGTAGGCGCTGGGGTGGCCACTGTGTACGTCCACGAGCGCGCCAAGGACCGGAATGATGTGAGGGTGCTCAAGCTGGCGCATGGCGCGCAGTTCGCGGAGAAACGTCCGACACTGATCTTGTTTGTGTTGCTCAGCAAGTGCATACTCCTTCACAGCCAAATCTTGCTCAGGAAGATTCGGCAGTGCTGCGCGGGCTTTGTACACCTTGTGATTTTGGTTGTATTGGAGAGAGAGCTGGCCCAGGCTGGAGAGCGTCAAACCCTGGTCTACTTCGGTCATGGCCTCCAAGATCAGGCTGGCTGGAAGGTCGGGCCCAAGCACAGTGCGGAGGCGCGCTCCCATCGTGCTCTGTTCAGGGTGCAGAAAGACCAGCAGCGCTGGAAAGTGCTGATGCAGCAGCTGGGCGAGCTCTGCGACGTGGTCCACGTGTGGCTGATCTGATAATTGTTGTCGCAAGGTATTCAGCCGTTCCTTCTTCTCTTGGAGCTTGTGTTCGAGGCTTGGGCGCACATCTTCAGGCAGTTGTTGTAATACCGCGATGATAGTTTGAATCTCAGTCTCCACCTTGGTCAGTTCCTCGTGGGCAGCAACCGATTCATCATCGACGCCTTGAGTCAAGCTGTTCACATGACCCATGCACGAGGTCAATATGGAAAGCGTCGTGGCCTGCCAGTCGATCATGTCTTGTAACTGCTGCAGCAGAGCTTGCGACTCGTGGTGCACAAACGCCAAGTACCAATTCTGATGCTCGTAGTCTGGAGGTGGTTGCCACTGAGAAATTTGCTCAAGACCATTGTGCTCGAGCAGGCTCAGCTTCTCGTGAGCTTGGCACAGCTCCTCCCAGGCTTCGGGCAATGTCTCAGCTGGAGGCGGTGCACTTGCATCCACGCATTGCGCGCACTGCCGTAGCGTTTCCACGCGATGACTCGTGTCGGTTGTTCCCGCTTTTGCCA
>NW_001865099.1:38758-39691 GCF_000002865.3 Monosiga brevicollis MX1
ACATACGCTCGTTGTTGGGTGCATCGGGCAGCAGCGGGGGAGCCAGCGCCCCGAAAGGAGGCGAAGGATGGACATAGGCACGGCCCAACAGGGCCCGCGTAATAATGAGCATACGCTCGCCGTTTGCTCCGGGCGTCGCATATTGGTGACTCTACACTCAGGTTCAAGTCGACACACAGCGCCAAAAAAACAATGTAAGGACACGCACGTAATCACCCTGCAAACCCACGGTTCCACCACACCTTGCCGGGATGATCGGCCAAGTAAACACCAAGTCCATACTTGTGGCCTGAGCTGCGACCAGCGAAACGATAGTCAAAGCCCAGGCGCACAATCTTGTCGCGCAACATTGTGTCAGGGGGGATGCCGTGAAGCAACAAGCGCTCTTGACAGGGTGTATTTCGAAGCAAAGCTGG
Source organism: Monosiga brevicollis MX1 (assembly GCF_000002865.3). Lineage (NCBI taxonomy): Eukaryota > Choanoflagellata > Craspedida > Salpingoecidae > Monosiga > Monosiga brevicollis. Next base: position 39,175 of record NW_001865099.1, read on the forward strand.
ACAGCCCGAGAGCGCATCTACTGTGGCCGTATGAAGTTGATCATAGTGCTCCTGACTTGTAATGCGGTGCAGCATCTCCCATCGCTTGGCGCTGTACCGTTCCCACACACGGGGTTCTGCACACGCTCCACCCGCCGCACTGCAATGTTGCTTGGCCCTCGCCCGTCAGCACTCAGCTGCTGTAGCAGCTCAACCACCTTGGTACACAATGGGGTCAAATCAGTCGGCTTGTCAAGATAAAAATAATGTAAATATGACTATGTCGGCAAGCAACGCACCTCTGGGATGAGCTCGGGTGCGTCGCGCAAAACGTCAATAGCTGGCCCAACAACCTGGGTCGTGACAAGTCGCTGCACTCTTTGCCCGGCGCTGAAGAGACTTGGCCGCTGCTTTGGATCTGTTGCAAGCAAGGCCCGTGTTTCCTTGTACAACTCGCTCGTCGAATTGCACATCTGCAGCAAAGGTTAGCAAAGCAAATCACAATCAAAGCGGTGCTCAGTTGTCGCTCAAGGGATAT
>NW_001865099.1:40218-41667 GCF_000002865.3 Monosiga brevicollis MX1
TTGCTATGCATAAACGCCAGGGCCATGCGCAGCTGCGTCATCAAACTCGCAACGACGGTCGAGGTGGCCAGATGGCGCGCCTTGCCGAGCCACTGCTGCAGATCCCCCTGTGTACACCACGGCTGCACCAGATAGGCGCTTGGGTGGCCATCATGCACGCCCACAAGCGCACCGAGGACTGGAACGATGTTTGGATGCTCAAGCTGGCGCATGGCGCGAAGCTCGCGCAGAAACGTACGACACTGATTTTGCTTGTGTTGCTGGGCAAATGCATACTCCTTGACAGCCAAATCCTGTTCTTGCTCAGGCCGATTTGGCAGCGCTGCACGAGCTTTGTACACCTTGTGGTTTTGGTTGTAATGGAGCTCAAGCTGACCCAGGCAGGAGAGCGTCAACACTTGGTCCACTTCGGTCATGGCCTCCAAGATCAGACTGGCTGGAAGGTCGGGGCCAAGTACTTTGCGGAGGTGTACACCCAATGCACTGTGCTCAGGGTGCAAAAAGATCAAGAGGGCCGGAAAGTGTTGGTGCAGTAGCTCTGCCAGTGCTGCCACCTGGTCCACCTGTGTTGCCTTCGATAGCTGCTGCTGCAACGTCGAAAGTCGCTCCTTCTCTTCATCAAGGCTGGCTTGTATACCAGCTCGCATGGCATCTGACACAAAAGCCAAGAATGCTGTGGTTGCCTGAATTTTCTTCTGCAACTCGGCCGCCTCCTCATGTAGCGTTTGAATTTGTTCAACGGCGCTCTGCGTGATGCGGCTTGCATATTCTTTGCATAAGGTGACCACGGAGAGTGTCTTGGCCTGCCAGTCGATCATATCGTGCAGCTGCTGCAACAGGGCTTGTGTCTCGTGCAGCACAAACGCCAGGTACCAGTCATGATGCTCAGAATCATGTTCTGCTCTCCAGTCTGCGAGCTCCTTCAGCCCATTCTGTTTGGGCGAGCTGAGGTGTTCATGAGCCTGGCACAGCTGCTCCCACGCCTCGGGTAACGACTTGGCCGAAGGCGATGCGTTCACATCCGAGCATTGTGCGCGTTGCCGTAACGTGTCCACGCGATGCATTGTGTCAGTGTCGGTGGTTCCCGCTCTTGCCACGACGTCCAGAGCATCAATCAACGCCAGCACCCGCCGCTTGATATTGGTATTGGTGCTGGTAAGCCGTTCTTGGCGCTCGGGCACCACATTGTGCAGCATGACGAGTTTGTCCAGAGCTGCTGCAAAGTCGGTGGGTGGCGTCTCAAACGTAGTCGTGGGCGCGGTGACTAGAACGGGACATGTTGCCAAGACGGTCTGCAGTTCAAGAGGCATGGGTTGGAGCTCAACCTGCTCTGTAAGACTTTGCATCTTTTCAAGAACCGATTCTAGATTGTCAATGTTGGGGTCCAGCTGGCTGAGGCAGCCCTGTAGCGCTTCGGGAACTTGCACTGCTTGGTCGAGGGCGTCGAGG
>NW_001865098.1:0-3129 GCF_000002865.3 Monosiga brevicollis MX1
TTCAGAGCGAGTGGTAGCAGTAGCGGCAACGGTGGCGGTGCGCGCATCACTCGATGCTGCTCGTTTTGCTGCGGGAAGACGCGACTCTGCTGCTTGCGCCGCTGTTGAAGAAGCAGCAGCTGTGCACGTGACATCCGATGCCGTTCGCTTGGATGTTGAGGGAGCAGGGCTGGTAGCGACGCCGTTGCCATCGTCGTCATAATCGTCAGACCCAGAGATACAAGTAGTTTTAGCAGCCAGCGGCACTCGCTTACGCCGCAGTGTACCCGAGGCTGAGCTTGCAGCCGATCGCGCCGGAGACGAGGTTGAACCCGAGGCCGATGGTACTGGCACGCAAATGATCGAGGCCGACGGGGTTGGCGCGTGTTTCGTGGGGGTTGGCTGTGCTGCTGACTGCATGACTGGCTGTGGCGTGCTCTCGTGCTCTGCCAACGTGGTTTGCGCCGGGCCACGCGCGTCTTGCTGTAAAGGCGCCTCGCCATCAGCATCAGAGACCATGGGTGAAGCTGACACCGACATGGATGCTGTATCTGCCTCATCAATCCAAGCAGCACTCGTCTGTATCCGTGGCACAGCAGCATCCGTCATTGGCCCTCCATTTGTCGCCACCACAGCCGTGTCCTGGGCACGTGGAGTGCTTCTGCTCGACTGCGCCGCAACGGCACCTGGTCCTGCTGATGCTGCCGTGTCAACGTTCGATGCTGAAGTTACATCCAAAGTGGACCCTGGCCCGATCGATTCTTCTTCCTCGAGCCGTGCTGCAGGTGGCTCAGACAACACATCTTCCTCCTCCGCCATCGCCTCGGCCTCTGCTTCCACATGCGCCACACTCAACGCTTGGGCAGCGCGCTGCTGGCGTGCAGCTCTTGCTGGCTCCAGGCGCTGTGCTGTTCCTGCGCACACGTCACAAAGCGGCTGGCCGGCAGCAAAGCATGTCGCAGCGCGGGGATATAGCAACTTGCCGAGCGCCCAGCTGCGGCACGCATTGCCCTCGACAAACTTTTCCATGCCTGGTGCTGGCCCACGTCTCACTGGTAGCCACAGCTCGGCAGTTCCACCCTGTTTATCGCGACCAGCCCGACCAAATGCCTAGCCCAAGCACATGTACACCATCAGCAAAACCAACAATTGATTTTTTTTTATTTTATTTTTTTGTTTTCAACTCCATAAAGTCACACGACTGTTTGAGCAACAACGTACCTGGGCCAGCGTATAGACGTTGTAGCCATTGCCATACCACAGCACGTGGCGAATGGTGAGCAGATCCACACCCGTGCTGAGGCAGCTGGTGGCCACAATGACGTCGCATTCACCCCGTTGCCACTGTGCCACATGGTCCTTTTGCGCCTTCTCCTCCAGGTCGGTGTAGAAGGGCAAGGCCACGTAGCCGCGTGCGTGCAGCTGGTCACACAGCAGCTTCACCTCGTTCACGGTGTCACAAAAGACCATCATGTGCACACGCTCCCCATTCGCCTGACGCATCACCCGCTGCGTGTCCACAATGGCTTGCACATGCGACAAAAAGTTTAGCTGGTTTCCGTGAAGCACACGCAGCTGCAGATCGCGACGCATCGTCTCCAGACGGTACACCTTGCCCCCGACTTGCTGACCCAGCTTTCGAAACAGATGCTCCTGGTTCCCGATGCAAAGTGTGCCCGTCAACGCCACGCGTTTGATGTTGGTCCATCCGCCAGAGCCCACACTGGCTGCGACTTCGTCCATCACATCTCGGTAGCTGGCATCCGAGATGAGCGTGTGCGCCTCGTCCATCACCACGGTGCGGATGCGCTGAAAGCAGACCTTTCCGTGTAGTGATTCAGATCCCACGCGGACAAACATGTCGGTCGTAACGATGAGCACGTCCAGGCCATCTGCCACCTGTGTAGAGGGACCAAGCCATCGCTGGGCACTGTGACCTGCGCCTTGAAATCGCCGCAATAAATCGTTGGCCACGGCCACAAACGGCACAATCCACAGCACCGTACCGGCATGCGGGCGACAGCCCAGCTTGGGCAGGGTACAAAATGTTTTACCCATGCCTGTCGGTGCAACAACAATCAGCCATCCATCTTCCGGCCGGTGCTGGTCAATGGCCGCAGCCAGGTCCAACTGTTCTTGGCTATTGAAACTGTGGCCCCAGGAGATGGTCGCCTGCTTGGCCAGCTGGGTCATGTAGGGTACGTCATGTTCGGCCCTCGTGTTCATGATGATACGCCCGTTTGCCTCGGGCGAGAGGTCAGTCACCGGGTTCCAGCTGATGGGATACCGAGCTTCCAATGCTTCTTGGTTAGCGGTCAACTCGGCTATGCTGCGCTTGCGATCTAGTCCAAACAAAGCATGCCACTTTTGCGAGGCCACTTGATGCATCAGTCGCGACGACATTTTGGTTTGCACATGGTCACTGGCTGTGCGCGCATAGGCCCGCTGGGCCGTGTCCCCAGAGTGTTGAGCTTGAGTGTGGATCAGGCTGCCCAGGGCGCCGGTCGTCTCGGCCGACAGTCGATTAATGACAAACGTCGTCATCCAGAAGGTTGCGGCGTGTCGCCACGTGGCCACCCCCAGCTTTGGCCGATGCAGGTACGTGGTCATTTGTCGACGAAATGCCGCATATATGGTGGCTGGGCTGACCATCGTCTGCAGGGGCGCAATGTTGAAGAGCAGGTGGCTGTTGTTGTAGTGGTTTCGAGCGTCCCGGACCTCGCGTCGCAAAGTCATCGTCTCGTCGTGGCTCATGTGGTCTTCATCCAGCTCGTCGTCGAGGAAATCTTCGTCGTCCTGCTCGGCATTGTGAATTCCATTCTCGTCGTCGGGGGTGCCTAGCCTGCCCCGCTTTTGCAGCCAGCTGCTCAGCATGTGCTCCAGGGGCTTGCACAGCAGCAAATACATGAATATCAGCGTGCTGAGTTCCTGTTAGCGTCAAATCCGTGCTTCCACGCATTTGAACACTCCCACTGCTTTCGCACACACTCAGCATCGGTCGCTATGGGTCTTCCTATTGGTATTCCATAGCTACGACGACCTCACACATTGACACCTACTTTTGGACCCCCTGGGCTTGATCCTCCTCGTGGCAGTCACATGAGTAAACACCGCGTGTGACGCGGTCCCCACGATGCCTGGGCAGCTGCC
>NW_001865098.1:6825-9470 GCF_000002865.3 Monosiga brevicollis MX1
TGGCAGTACGTTGCAGATGTGACGGCCCTCGGCCAGGAAGAGGCGGCTGAACGTTATGACCGGAAGGTCAACATGGTGGAGTTCAAGCCCGGCGACTGGGTGGTGGTCTCCATCAAGGCGGTGCGGTCACCCACAGATCGTGCCACACACTCCTCGAAATTGGGCGCCCGTTGCATTGGGCCATTCAAGGTACTCGAGCGCGTGAGCGCGAATGCATATCGACTTGAGCTGCCGAACGACGTCCGCGCCCATCCAGTTATCAACATCGAGCATCTACGCCGTTACCACCTTCCGGCAAATGCAGCAGAGGACTTCCGTCCTGCTCCAGTTTCTCGTGACTCATATGGCGAGTACTATCTAGTCGAGACTTTGCTCGACAAGCGCACTGTGCGGCCCAAGGGCCGTGCGGGCCGTCCTCGTATCGAGTATCTCGTCAAGTGGATGGGTTACTCAAAGGAGGAGGCAACCTGGGAACCTAGAGCCAGCCTTCACGATTTTTACATCAAGGAGTTCGAAGCTGCCCGCCCTCGTACTTGAGTTTCACACGGTCAAGTGTACCCCATTTTGCGTGCTTGCATGAATCATGAAACTTGCATTTTTTTTCTCTCATCCTTGTTTCCTTTTTTGTTCTCAGCGTGCCTTCGCCATTTCTTCCGTTTGTCTCTGAACCATCCTCGCCGGATCGGGGCTCCGGCTGGCGAGGGGGGGTGTTAGCGTCAAATCCGTGCTTCCACGCATTTGAACACTCCCACTGCTTTCGCACACACTCAGCATCGGTCGCTATGGGTCTTCCTATTGGTATTCCATAGCTACGACGACCTCACACATTGACACCTACTTTTGGACCCCCTGGGCTTGATCCTCCTCGTGGCAGTCACATGAGTAAACACCGCGTGTGACGCGGTCCCCACGATGCCTGGGCAGCTGCCCTGGGGCAATAAGCTTGTGGCTACTGTTGTTTCCCTTTGTTGTGACACCTGCGGTCGGGCACGAGTTGCACTTTCCCTATCCTCGGGATTGAGCGACTCTACAGCTATTCTAACGGTGCACCTGGTCTGGTCACTGTGAATGCTTGCCGACCGCAGGTACGTCAAGCCCTCTGCCATTCTGTCTTCCCCTTGCTCTCCTGTGTGCTCTGCTCTCTTGTGACTTTCCCTATCCTCGGGATTGAGCGACTCTACAGCTATTCTAACGGTGCACCTGGTCTGGTCACTGTGAATGCTTGCCGACCGCAGCTGGTTCAATTGACCTCAAGACACCACCAAAGCTTTCGCTCCGCTCCGACGGACGTCTCTCAAACCTCTCTCAAAACGCTTCCTCAAACCTACGCGCTTCCTCGCAACCCAAAGACGGCCTCCAGACGTGCTGGAGCCTGACAGTTCCTGGTCCATGTAGCGAAAGGTATGTTGTTTGGATCAAAATTCAATGTTTATAGTTGCTGAGGCCCCCTCTATCGGTTCGACGCGTTTGACTGTGGCACATTTGTCAAGCCACAGGCTACATCCCAAAGTCTGAATGCAGCATTGGCCGAGTTGGTACGAGCAAAAAACGGCTTTGATTTCAGAGTCGAGGGGCAGCAGCCACGTGATTGCGCTCATCACGCTCACCGGACAGTTGGGCATGGCACGAGTGCAAGGCGCGCTCACAATGATGGTGCTTCTTGTGCTTCTTCTTGTCTTTATTGTGCTCGCTTGCTCCTTTCTCCTGCGGCTCGCCGCCCTCATCACCAGCTCGCGCAGCACCGCAACCGCCATATTGAGACACCATTGCCATCAGTCGATGGCATGGCGGATGAAGACGGGGCGGTTGGACTGCTCTGCTTCAGACCTTTGGCAACGCCCACCTTAACCATTGACTTTATTCTCTGATTGCGTAGCGATCGACAAGCCCAGCACAAGCGTCACGCATTTCAATTCGTAGGTGCAGCTTGAGCGGCGAATGTAAGAGTGGCCAGGCCGTTACACAGCGTTTGTAGATCTTGGATATTGAACAAGTGAGGATCCGCGCGCCAGCCGATGCTATAAAGAACAGCAGCAGGGCACCGCCAGCGTCTGACCTGCTCCGCACGAATCAAGCCTTGAACTGGCACCACGTTGAAATCCGATGAGAACAAGCCAATTCGTACAATGATATGGGAATCAGGCTCGCACCAATGGAATTTGCAGTTTGGTAGGAGCCAGGGGTACGGGTTGCGCCCAATAGTTCTTCAATCGGCTGCAAAGTGAAACAGGTTCATCGGTGAGCAAGCTTGCCTCTGCAGTCAACACCGAAATGACAAAAGAACGCACCTCCAGGTCGATGCGACTCTTGCGAAGGAGCAGATCCAAGGGGCGTGCACCCGCCTGCCACAGCAGTCCATCGCGTATCAATCGCAGGCGCAGCAGAACAGCGGGAAAGTACGGCATCGCGGTGAAAAGCTTACACAGTCTCTCGCATCCGGGTCGGCGCCATGAATCAAGAGCTGCTGAGCAACATTTCGGCTAGCAGAGAAGGCGTTGCAGGCTGCATGGAGTGGCGTTTGACCGTCCTATGAGGATCATCAATGTTTAGAAACATGAGCCTATTTGCAGTTTTTTCTTAAAGGGTTAGGGGAGGCTCAGGGGAAATTTGAAAAATCGGCACGAAAGCCGTTGAGCGCGCGAGAG
>NW_001865098.1:11490-15416 GCF_000002865.3 Monosiga brevicollis MX1
TCGCCACCCTGTGGGATGATGCATCAGCATGACGTACAGGTACAGCATCATCATCATCATCATGTGGTCCAGGTCACCATCATAGGGGAGAGGTAAGGGGGGAAGAGGGAAGAACTGTACTGACGTTGGTCTTGGCTTCAGCATCAGCACCGCGCTGCAACAGCATCTCCACCACCTTGACAAACCGTTATAGCAGGCCTGGTGCAGTGCTGTATAGCCACCCTGTGGGATGATGCATCCGCATGACGAACAGGTACAGCATCATCATCATCATTATCATGTGGTACAGGTCACCATCAGGGAGGGATAAAGGGGGGAAGAGGGAGGTACTGTACTGACCGTGGTCCTTGGCTTTAGTATCAACACCGCGCTGCAACAGCATCTCCGCCACCTTGACAAGACCGTTATGGCAGGCCGTGGTGCAGTGCTGTATAGCCACCCTGTGGGATGATGCATCAGCATGACGTACAGGTACAGCATCATCATCATCATTATCATGTGGTACAGGTCACCATCAGGGAGGGGTAAAGGGGGGAAGAGGGAAGAACTGTACTGACGTTGGTCTTGGCTTTAGCATCAGCACCGCGCTGCAACAGCATCTCCACCACCTTGACAAGACCGTTATAGCAGGCCTGGTGCAGTGCTGTATAGCCACCCTGTGGGATGATGCATCCGCATGACGAACAGGTACAGCATCATCATCATCATTATCATGTGGTACAGGTCACCATCAGGGAGGGGTAAAGGGGGGAAGAGGGAAGAACTGTACTGACCTTGTTCTTGGCTTCAGTATCAGCACCGTGCTGCAACAGCATCTCCACCACCTTGTCATGACCGTGAATGCAGGCCTGGTGCAGTGGTGTTTAGCCATTCTGTGGGATGATGCATCAGCATGACGTACAGGTACATCATCGTCATCATCATCATCATTATCATCACCACCATCATAGGGGGGGGGGGAGGAAGAACTGTACTGACCTTGTTCTTGGCTTCAGTATCAGCACCGTGCTGCAACAGCATCTCCACCACCTTGACACAACCCCTATGGCAGGCCATGTGCAGTGGTGTATCGCCATCCTGTGGGATGATGCATCAGCATGACGTACAGGTACAGCATCATCATCATCATCATGTGGTCCAGGTCACCATCAGTGGGGAGGGGTAAAGGGGGGAAGAGGGAGGTACTGTACTGACGTCGTTCTTGGCTTTAGTATCAACACCGTGCTGCAACAGCATCTCCACCACCTTGACACAACCCCTATGGCAGGCCATGTGCAGTGGTGTCCGCCACCCTGTGGGATGATGCATCCGCATGACGTACAGGTACAGCATCATCATCATCATCATGTGGTCCAGGTCACCATCATAGGGGGAGGGGGGGAGGAGGGAAGAACTGTACTGACGTTGGTCTTGGCTTCAGCATCAGCACCGTGCTGCAACAGCATCTCCACCACCTTGTCATGATCCCTATGGCAGGCCGTGTGCAGTGGTGTACCGCCCCACTGTGGGATGATGCATCCGCATGACGAACAGGTACAGCATCAGCATCATCATCATCATCATCACGTGGTCCAGGTGCACCATCATAGGGGGGGTAAAGGGGGGAAGAGGGAGGTACTGTACTGACCGTGTCCTTGGCTTTAGTATCAACACCGTACTGCAACAGCATCTCCACCACCTTGTCATGACCCTTAAGGCAGGCATTGTGCAGTGGTGTACGGCCATCCTGTGGGATGATGCAAACATGCAGTATATGTCTCATGTTATACCAGAACGTCACCCCATTTGGTGACATATTCAAAGTGTTACCCATATCACACAACATCATATCAAACTGCATACGTACCTTATCTTTGTATTGGGCAGCATCTCGAATGCGTTGTTGGTCCCAACTGGTCAACAGCTGCAGCGCCTCTTGTGGATCTGATGAATCACACGCACTGTACAACTGCTCTCCATCATCACTCATAATAACGGTATCTCTCTCTCTATTCACCATCCGCTTCAAACCGCTTTGCTTGCTTCTCTAGCCACCACCAATTTCATGAGCCCCCTCCAAGTACAACTCGTCTGACAACCTAGAATTCGACAGGCGCGCGCCGTTTCCAAAACGGCAGCCGGTCACCGGGCTCTTTGCTCTTCTCTGTCTGATGCACCAAACGACTCACCTTTGGCCAGTAGTTCTCGATGACAGTTGCGAGGACGGGTGGACTTGATTGCCCAAGCGCACGTTGTCGACTGCGAGGCGAGATCAGTGGCCTCACAGGCAGCAGTGCTTTCAATCAAAACGTTCCGGCGTCGCCGCAAGACCCCGATCAGGTAAGTCCCAAACCAAGCACAAACGATCAGTCACCACGCACACACAAAGCAAGACACGTCAAGCAGCCCGCCGATGCCGATATCGAGACCGAGACCGCTGCCAAAAGAGAGCAAAAGAAGAAGAAGTCAAAGGCAAAGGGCAAAAAGGCAAAGAGGGAACAAGAAAAATGCCAACACACACACACACGTTTACTCTTATTCTTCTTTTTTAATTTTTTACTTTCGAGAAAAGTTAAATTCCAAAGCGCCCGTTAAGCTTGTTCGGATGGCGATTTCTTTGCGAGCATTGTCTCAAAGGCTCGCTGTGTAGGTCACAATCAGCTCATTGCCGTCAATGTCACAAGACCTTACGCGACCACACTTTGTGCAAAGCAAAGCCGACTGGAAAAAAAAAAAAAAACTTACAGTGTAGTAAAGAACAAACTCACACCACAACCCGCCTTTTTTTTTCGCGGCGACCCGCAGCTCGGCACGCAGCGATCAAGCCCCGAGTTTCTCTGCCACAGGGGAAGCTGGAAAAAAAGGGGGTGTGGACATCCAGCTGCTCATCCAGGAGCCAGCTTTGTGTGTTTTTGATATGGGACTGGCAGCCCTTACCTATCAGACCCCGAAGCACCGAGAGATACTCCTGATAAATTCGATCACAAGCGCACAACGCTTCCCAAACAAACGCACAAAGAGAAAACAAAAACCACGCTAGACGGTTGTATCTCGCTCCAGCATGGGACCGAGATTGTACGCCAAGCCGCCCGTGGCGCCGGCTTGCTGAAGGCGAGCTATGAGTTGGTCGAGTCTGGCGCAGGGCGCGACTAGAGTGTCGTTCACGAACCAGCCTTGATCGTCCGGGCTCCACCGAAGCAGATGGTGGCGAGGGCGCCCGGCATGTGCCACGGTCATGGCAAGGGAGCCGTCCGGCCGCCGTCGTAGCAAGAAGGCATGTCCATCCGGGCGTACCTCTTGCACCAGCAAAGACTCGGCTTCCTGCCGACCCATGTCGCCGTGCACCACAACGTGGGGGCTCGCGGCGGAACCGGGGCCGATCGTGTCGTGGGTTGCAAAGGCAGGACCGTCGCAGGGCATGGCTTCATAGTTGCACACACACACACACACACACACACACACACACACACACACTATTTGTTGAGCGTAGAAAGCTCATGAGAGGGGAAAGGGGCGGACCTTTGTCGGCGTTGAAGCAGCCGTACAAGCGAAGGTTGCCCATGGCGATGGAGCTGTTTTCCGCAAGTGTGACGGAGCCGCCGATGCGAAAGTCGAGGGTTGAGAGGTCGGTTAGATCGAGGGCCCAGTGCAGGGTCAAAGCCATTTCCGTGGTGTTGGGGGCGGCGAGGGGGCGGGTGCTAACGGCGAGGGCCACGTCGGAGCCAAAACCGGAGCTTGCGATTTTGTCCCAGCAGGCGCCATCACCCGACACCACGAGGCCGGCTTGTTTGTCGCGGAGGGAATCACGACCAACGGTGAGGAGGGCTCGAATGTTTTGATCACACGAACCACCGAGGCTCATCCAGTTGGTGCTATCCATGCGCAGGATGATGTCGAGGGATACGACGCCGGCGGCAAGATCGGGAGGGAGGGTCACCGAGCGCTGT
>NW_001865098.1:17689-18712 GCF_000002865.3 Monosiga brevicollis MX1
TTTCGTTTTTTGTTTGAAAGGGGGCGTGCGTGGGTGGGAGTGAGCGTCAAATGTGCCGGGGTAAAGCTGAAGAAACGCCCACTGAAAGCTGCTTGAGCGCATAAGGGAGGCAGAGGTGCGATGGCAAGGGACGGTGTAGTGCTTGGTTTGAAATCACAACATCAAGAAAAGGAGAGAGCGAGAACGGCGGGCGGAAGAGCCCAGCGGAACAAAGCGGGGGCATGGAGCACCCACAAAGCGCGGACGCAAATTGGGGGAAGAAGAGGGATAGCGGGAAAGCAGAAAAGGGGCCAGAGGCAGAACGGACGTGCACGGGTGGGCAGGTGTAGCCGAGCAAGGAACGGGGCAAAAGCGACGGGCAGCGGGAGCAGGAGCAGCAGCCAGAGGGGGGCAAAGGGGGAAGAGGGAGGCACTGTACTGACGTTGGCCTTGGCTTTAGCATTAGCGCCGTGCTCCAGCAGCATCTCCATCACCTTGACATGACCGTTTTGGCAGGCCATGTGCAGTGGCGTTTGGCGATTCTGTGGGATGATGCATCAGCATGATGTACAGGTACAGCAGCATTGTCATGTGGTACAGGTGTAATATCATAGGGGGTTAATGGGAGGAAGAGGGAGGTACTGTACTGACGCCGTCCTTAGCTTCAGCATCAACGCCGTGCTTCAACAGCATCTCCACCACCTTGACATGACCGCGACCACAGGCAGTGTGCAGTACTGTATCGTTACGCTGTGGGATGATGCATCGGCATGATGTACAGGTACAGCAGCATCATCATGTGGTCCAGGTGTACCATCATAGGGGGCTCAAGGGGGTAAGGGGAGGTACTGTACTGACTTTGGTCTTGGCTTCAGCATCAGCACCTTGCTTCAACAGCATCTCCACCACCTTGACATGACCGTTATTGCAGGCAAAGTGCAGTGGTGTAGAGCCACCCTGTGGGATGATGCATCAGCATGACGTACATCATCATCATCATCATCGTGTATACCATCAGAGGGGAATCAAAGGGGGAAAAGGGGA
>NW_001865097.1:0-1550 GCF_000002865.3 Monosiga brevicollis MX1
TGGTGTGATGTTTTGAGAGATTTTGAAAAAATGAGTGATGTTTTCAGAGATTTTGAGAAAATGTCAGAGGAACCATGAACCAGGAAAAAGATTGCAAGCAGGGCGCAGGGGCAAAAATCAATTTGCGACACGAGCAAACAGCTCGGGAGGGAGAAGAGGGATCGCGCAGCGATCGACACGGAAAGAGGGGCGGGATACACTGTTCCTCTTTAGAAAACTCAAAAGTGTGGAGGCACTCGAGGCACGCCAAGAGCACAAGAGACACATGAAAATAATATTAACAAGAATACTCGGAATAGAAACCAAGGGAGATGAGCTTCCCCCGCAAAGCCGGCAAGGCACCCGAATGTAAACCACATGATGATCGTCACCCATGTGCGCTACGACGTGAACCACTGGATGGTATTCAAAAGGGCGGTGAGGGGGAGGACGGCCAAGGTCACGCTGTGGTCGCGGACGTTGTAGCCGACGAGGATGTGGGTGGAGTTGACGGAGCGGAGCGAGTGGACGTAAACGTAGCGGGTCCGATCCACGCCGGAAGGTCGGTCTGGAATGGGCAGGCAAAGCTGCTGCTGGCCCATGCCCAGGACGCGATACGGAGGCACCGACTCGACAACATAGGCCAACGGGAGGTAAGAGTTGTCCTCAATCACTCGGCCATGCAACACGCCCAAGCTCTGGCGGGCCGACAGCTGGATCGTGTTGGCAGCCAAGTGAAAGGTCTATCAAAAGCGTGTGCCAACGTGAGCACAAAGCAGGAGCAAAAAGGAGGGCCATCAAGGAGCAAAAGGGAGTGGAAAAAAAAATAGGAAGAAGAAGAAGAAGAACAGGAGAAAAACAAGAAGAACAGGTGAATGGGAATCAGGGCTGGGGGCGAGAGCAAATACCTTGATGCCCAGTTTGTCTTTGATGACGGCAAGGTGTTGGCTGCTATCATAGCGTGCAACATGGCGGCAGTGTCCGGTGGTCAAGTGGCACGCCAATACCTAAAAGAATGGGCCAATTGGGATTGGAATGAGCTGGGGGTTGGGCAATCAAGACGTGCGGTGCAATACTATGGAGACTTTAGGAGGGGAGAGTCTACTGCGCCGCCGCAGCCACTGCGCCACGTACGTCGTGGGGCTCAATGAAGCGGGTAAAAATCATTTCACTGGTTTTTAAATCGTATCGGAGGGGCGTCCAGTTCTTTTCAACCAGGTTCATGTCATCGACAAAGAGGTCAACGGGGTCGGCTCGCGTGGGAAAAACTTGCTGGATCTGCATGATGCGTTGCACTTGGCACCTGGTCACGGAATGGGTGTCGCGTTGGTCGTCAAAGGCGTGAAGGCGACGCCGCGTTTGCAGCGGGGCATTGGGGTCCTTCAAGGGTTGGGAAGAGACGGCGCGTGCTTGGATGCGAGCGACTGCAGCTTGGAAATCTGTGTCCAAAGAAGCACTTTTGTGCCATGGGGCTTGCTCAAGAGGTGGGGACTCACCAGAGAGATCTTGAAACCGCCTGCGGGACAGGGTGCAGTTCTCAATGTAGGTGGAAGGTTCGGCATTGTAAAGGA
>NW_001865097.1:6537-8877 GCF_000002865.3 Monosiga brevicollis MX1
GAGCCCGGTCGATCAAGGCTGGTTCGTCAACGACACTCTAGTCGCGCCCTGCGCCAGACTCGACCAACTCATAGCTCGCCTTCAGCAAGCCGGCGCCACGGGCGGCTTGGCGTACAATCTCGGTCCCATGCTGGAGCGAGATACAACCGTCTAGCGTGGTTTTTGTTTTCTCTTTGTGCGTTTGTTTGGGAAGCGTTGTGCGCTTGTGATCGAATTTATCAGGAGTATCTCTCGGTGCTTCGGGGTCTGATAGGCAAGGGCTGCCAGTCCCATATCAAAAACACACAAAGCTGGCTCCTGGATGAGCAGCTGGATGTCCACACCCCCTTTTTTTCCAGCTTCCCCTGTGGCAGAGAAACTCGGGGCTTGATCGCTGCGTGCCGAGCTGCGGGTCGCCGCGAAAAAAATAGGCGGGTTGTGTTTTTTTTTTTTCCGGTCGGCTTCGCTTTGCAGAAAGGTGTGGTCGCGTAAGGTCTTGTGATATTGACGGCAATGAGCTGATTGTGACCCACATCACAGCGAGCCTTTGAGACAATGCTCTCGCAAAGAAATCGCCATACGAACAAGCTTAACGGGCGCTTTGGAATTTAACTTTTCTCGAAAAGTAAAGAATTAAAAAAGAAGAATAAGAGTAAACGTGTGTGTGTCTGTGTGTGTGTGTTGGCATTTTTCTTGTTCCCTCTTTGCCCTTTGCTTCTTTTCTCCTTCTTTTTTGGCAGCGGTCTCGGTATCGGTATCGGCATCGGCGGGCTGCTTGAGGTGTCTTGCTTTGTGTGTGCGTGGTGACTGATCGTTTGTGCTTGGTACGGGACTTTCCTGGTCGGGGCCTTGCGGCGACGCCAGAACGTTTTGGTTGAAACCGCTGCCATTTTTTGAGGCCACAGATCTCGCCTCGCAGGTCGTCAGCGTGCGCTGGGCAACCAAGTACGCCGGTCCTAGCAACTGTTAACGAAGATAATTGGCCAAAGGTGAGTCGTTTGCTTCAACAGATAGAGAAGAGCAAAGTGCCCGCTGATCGGCTGCCGTTTTGGAAACGGCGCGCGCCTGTCGAATTCTAGGTTGTCAGACGAGTTGTACTTGGAGGGGGCTCATGAAATTGGTGGTGGGTAGAGAAGCAAGCAAAGCGGTTTGAAGCGGATGAGAGAGATACCGTTATTATGAGTGATGATGGAGAGCAGTTGTACAGTGCGTGTGATTCATCAGATCCACAAGAGGCGCTGCAGCTGGTGACCAGTTGGGACCAACAACGCATTCGAGATGCTGCCCAATACAAAGATAAGGTACGTATGCAGTTTGATATGATGTTGTGTGATATTTGTTACACTTTGAATATGTCACCAAATGGGGTGACGTTATGGTGTAACATGAGACATATACTGCATGTTTGCATCATCCCACAGTATGGCCGTACACCACTGCACAATGCCTGCCTTAAGGGTCATGACAAGGTGGTGGAGATGCTGTTGCAGTACGGTGTTGATACTAAAGCCAAGGACACGGTCAGTACAGTACCTCCCTCTTCCCCCCCTTTACCCCCCCTATGATGGTGCACCTGGACCACATGATGATGATGATGATGAGGCTGATGCTGTACCTGTTCGTCATGCGGATGCATCATCCCACAGTGGGGCGGTACACCACTGCACACGGCCTGCCATAGGGATCATGACAAGGTGGTGGAGATGCTGTTGCAGCACGGTGCTGATACTGAAGCCAAGAACAAGGTCAGTACAGTTCTTCCCTCTTCCCCCCTTTACCCCTCCCTGATGGTGACCTGTACCACATGATAATGATGATGATGATGCTGTACCTGTACGTCATGCTGATGCATCATCCCACAGGGTGGCTCTACAGCACTGCACACGGCCTGCCATAAGGGTCTTGTCAAGGTGGTGGAGATGCTGTTGCAGCACGGTGCTGATGCTGAAGCCAAGACCAACGTCAGTACAGTTCTTCCCTCCTCCCCCCTCCCCCTATGATGGTGACATGGACCACATGATGATGATGATGATGATGCTGTACCTGTTCGTCATGCGGATGCATCATCCCACAGGGTGGCGATACACCACTGCACATGGCCTGCTATCACGGTTATGTCAAGGTGGTGGAGATGCTGTTGCAGCACGGTGTTGATGCTAAAGCTAAGACCAACGTCAGTACAGTACCTCCCTCTTCCCCCCACCCTCCCCACTGATGGTGACATGGACCACATGATGATGATGATGATGATGATGCTGTACCTGTTCGTCATGCGGATGCATCATCCCACAGGGTGGCGATACACCACTGCACATGGCCTGCCATAGGGGTTGTGTCAAGGTGGTGGAGATGCTGTTGCAG
>NW_001865097.1:11673-14578 GCF_000002865.3 Monosiga brevicollis MX1
CCCCCCCCCCCCCCCTCCTTATGATGGTGGTGATGATAATGATGATGATGATGACGATGATGTACCTGTATGTCATGCTGATGCATCATCCCACAGAATGGCGAAACACCACTGCACCAGGCCTGCATTCACGGTCATGACAAGGTGGTGGAGATGCTGTTGCAGCACGGTGCTGATACTAAAGCCAAGACCAACGTCAGTACAGTACCTCCCTCTTCCCCCCTTTACCCCCTATGATGGTGCACCTGGATCACATGATGATGATGACGATGATGATGATGATGCTGTACCTGTACGTCATGCTGATGCATCATCCCACAGGATGGCTATACAGCACTGCACTGGGCCTGCCATAGGGGTCATGACAAGGTGGTGGAGATGCTGTTGCAGCACGGTGCTGATGCTAAAGCCAAGAACGACGTCAGTACAGTCCCTCCCTCTTCCCCCCTCCCCTCTGGCTGCTGCTCCTGCTCCAGCTGCTCGTCACCTTTGCCCCGTCCCTCTCTCCTCTACACCCTGCCCACCGTGCGCGGTCGTTCTACCTCTTGCTCCCTTTCTTCTTTTCCGCTATTCCTTTCCTACGCCCGCTTCGCGTCCGCCCGTTGTCGGTGCTCCCCGCACCTCGTCCTGTTCCCCGCTGGGCTCTTGCCTTTGCTGTCCTTGCTCTCCCCTTTCCTGATATACCCGGGCACCACTCCATCCTTTTGCCATCGCGCCTCTGCCTCCCTCGCACGCTCAAGCGGGTTTCGGTGGCGGTTCCTTGAGCGTTACCCCAGCACACTCGACGCTCACCCACCCACCCGCCCACGCCCCCTCCCAAATACAAATAAAAACATGCCTCATGTTTCCGAATATTATTGATTGTAATTAGCGCGGCCAAACGCCACTCCATCTAACCTGCGAAGCCTTCCGTGCCAGCCGAGAGGGCATCCGAACACTCTTGCGGCACGATGCTGACCCAGATGCGAGAGACTGTGTAAGCTTTTCACCGCGATGCCGTACTTTCCCGCTGTTCTGCTGCGCCTGCGATTGATACGCGATGGACTGCTGTGGCAGGCGGGTGCACGCCCCTTGGATCTGCTCCTTCGCAAGAGTCGCATCGACCTGGAGGTGCGTTCTTTTGTCATTTCGGTGTTGACTGCAGAGGCAAGCTTGCTCACCGATGAGCCTGTTTCACTTTGCAGCCGATTGAAGAACTATTGGGCGCAACCCGTACCCCTGGCTCCTACCAAACTGCAAATTCCATTGGTGCGAGCCTGATTCCCATATCATTGTACGAATTGGCTTGTTCTCATCGGATTTCAACGTGGTGCCAGTTCAAGGCTTGATTCGTGCGGAGCAGGTCAGACGCTGGCGGTGCCCTGCTGCTGTTCTTTATAGCATCGGCTGGCGCGCGGATCCTCACTTGTTCAATATCCAAGATCTACAAACGCTGTGTAACGGCCTGGCCACTCTTACATTTGCCGCTCAAGCTGCACCTACGAATTGAAATGCGTGACGCTTGTGCTGGGCTTGTCGATCGCTACGCAATCAGAGAATAAAGTCAATGGTCAAGGTGGGCGTTGCCAAAGGTCTGAAGCAGAGCAGTCCAACCGCCCCGTCTTCATCCGCCATGCCATCGACTGATGGCAATGGTGTCTCAATATGGCGGTTGCGGTGCTGCGCGAGCTGGTGATGAGGGCGGCGAGCCGCAGGAGAAAGGAGCAAGCGAGCACAAAAAAGACAAGAAGAAGCACAAGAAGCACCATCATTGTGAGCGCGCCTCGCACTCGTGCCATGCCCAACTGTCCGGTGAGCGTGATGAGCGCAATCACGTGGCTGCTGCCCCTCGACTCTGAAATCAAAGCCGTTTTTTGCTCGTACCAACTCGGCCAATGCTGCATTCAGACTTTGGGATGTAGCCTGTGGCTTGACAAATGTGCCACAGTCAAACGCGTCGAACCGATAGAGGGGGCCTCAGCAACTATAAACATTGAATTTTGATCCAAACAACATACCTTTCGCTACATGGACCAGGAACTCAGCACGCTGATATTCATGTATTTGCTGCTGTGCAAGCCCCTGGAGCACATGCTGAGCAGCTGGCTGCAAAAGCGGGGCAGGCTAGGTACCCCCGACGACGAGAATGGTATTCACAATGCCGAGCATGACGAAGATTTGCTCGACGACGAGCTGGATGAAGACCACATGAGCCACGACGAAACGATGACGTTGCGACGCGAGGTCCGGGACGCTCAACGCCACTACAACAACAGCCACTTGCTCTTCAACATTGCGCCCCTGCAGACGATGGTCAGCCCAGCCACCATATATGCGGCATTTCGTCGACAAATGACCACGTACCTGCATCGGCCAAAGCTGGGGGTGGCCACGTGGCGACACGCCGCAACCTTCTGGATGACGACGTTTGTGATGAACCGACTGTCGGCCGAGACGACCGGCGCCCTGGGCAGCCTGATCCACACTCAAGCTCAACACTCTGGGGGACACGGCCCAGCGGGCCTATGCGCGCACAGCCAGTGACCATGTGCAAACCAAAATGTCGTCGCGACTGATGCATCAAGTGGCCTCGCAAAAATGGCATGCTTTGTTTGGACTAGATCGCAAGCGCAGCATAGCCGAGTTGACCGCGAACCAAGAAGCATTGGAAGCTCGCTATCCCATCAGCTGGAACCCGGTGACTGACCTCTCGCCCGAGGCAAACGGGCGTATCATCATGAACACGAGGGCCGAGCATGACGTACCCTACATGACCCAGCTGGCCAAGCAGGCGAGCATCTCCTGGGGCCACAGTTTCAACAGCCAAGAACAGTTGGACCTGGCTGCGGCCATTGACCAGCACCGGCCGGAAGATGGATGGCTGATTGTTGTTGCACCAACAGGCATGGTAAGACATTTTGTACCC
>NW_001865097.1:14628-15535 GCF_000002865.3 Monosiga brevicollis MX1
ATTTCAAGGCGCAGGTCACAGTGCCCAGCGATGGCTTGGTCCCTCTACACAGGTGGCAGATGGCCTGGACGTGCTCATCGTTACGACCGACATGTTTGTCCGCGTGGGATCTGAATCACTACACGGAAAGGTCTGCTTTCAGCGCATCCGCACCGTGGTGATGGACGAGGCGCACACGCTCATCTCGGATGCCAGCTACCGAGATGTGATGGACGAAGTCGCAGCCAGTGTGGGCTCTGGCGGATGGACCAACATCAAACGCGTGGCGTTGACGGGCACACTTTGCATCGGGAACCAGGAGCATCTGTTTCGAAAGCTGGGTCAGCAAGTCGGGGGCAAGGTGTACCGTCTGGAGACGATGCGTCGCGATCTGCAGCTGCGTGTGCTTCACGGAAACCAGCTAAACTTTTTGTCGCATGTGCAAGCCATTGTGGACACGCAGCGTAACATGCGTCAGGCGAATGGGGAGCGTGTGCACATGATGGTCTTTTGTGACACTGTGAACGAGGTGAAGCTGCTGTGTGACCAGCTGCACGCACGCGGCTACGTGGCCTTGCCCTACTACACCGACCTGGAGGAGAAGGCGCAAAAGGACCATGTGGCACAGTGGCAACGGGGTGAATGCGACGTCATTGTGGCCACCAGCTGCCTCAGCACGGGTGTGGATCTGCTCACCATTCGCCACGTGCTGTGGTATGGCAACGGCTACAACGTCTATACGCTGGCCCAGGTACGTTGTTGCTCAAACAGTCGTGTGACTGTATGGAGTTGAAAACAAAAAAAAAAAAAAAATCAATTGTTGGTTTTGCTGATGGTGTACATGTGCTTGGGCTAGGCATTTGGTCGGGCTGGTCGCGATAAACAGGGTGGAACTGCCAAGCTGTGGCTACCAGTGAGACGTGGGCCA
>NW_001865097.1:16844-19528 GCF_000002865.3 Monosiga brevicollis MX1
ATACAGACAATTGATGCTTGGATTGATGAGGCAGATACAGCATCCATGTCGGTGCCAGCTTCCCCCATGGTCTCTGATGCTGATGATGAGGCGCCTTTACAGCAAGAGGCGCGAGGCTCGGTGCAAACAACGTTGGCAGAGGGCGAGAGCACGTCACAGCCAGTCGTGCAGTCAGCAGCACAGCCAACCCCCACGAAACACGCGCCAACCCCGTCGGCCTCGATCATTTGCGTGCCAGTACCATCGGCCTCGGGTTCAACCTCGTCTCCGGCGCGATCGGCTGCAAGCTCAGCCTCGGGTACACTGCGGCGTAAGTGAGTGCCGCTGGCTGCTGAAAGTACATGTACCCCTGGGTCTGACAATCATGACGATGGCGACGGCATCGCTACCAGCCCTGCTGCCTCAACATCCAAGCGAACGGAATCGGATGTCACGTGCACAGCTGTTGCTTCTTCAACAGCGGCGCAAGCAGCGGAGTCGCCTCTTCCCGCAGCAAAACGAGCAGCATCGAGTGATGCGCGCACCGCCACCGTTGCCGCTACTGCTACCACTTGCTCTGAAGCCACGGTATCTGCTGCGGCTACGCCTTCGAATCGGCACAACGTCGCGCCAATATTTCGGCCGAAATCGGGGACAGAAAAAAAATATCTGATGAACTACGCGGCGGCTGACAAGTTTATTGGCGTTCTGAAGTTGATGGATGATTATTGCATGCGATGTACTATTCGACAGGCGAAACCCGTCCTGAAGGCCGAGCATCAATGCGTATCTAATCGTGGTTGCAAGCGGTGTCACTTCGGAGGACACGAGACAAGTGAATGTTTCGTGGGCTTCGCATATCCCAAATGGACGTGCTGCTACGCTTGTGGAATGCCAAAGGGGATTCGTGGATGTAAAACATGGGATCACCTTTGCATGCAGTCTCAATGACTGGATTCGGGCCTGAGCTGTCTCCTCCTTTATTCGGACTGTCATCCGGGGCTGCGCGACCTGGCCCAGCGGATGGGCTACAACGTGAGGGAAAGGACATTGAAGGATTTAAAAACGCGCGACTTGTTTGTCGAGTGGCTGTACTCGCCCGTTCCTGGTCTACCTCCAAGGGATGGGCATTGGCGTCTTGTGGAATTTGTGTTTGAAAGTGCGAGGATCCTGCTCCCCAGTGCGGCGAAAGCCCAAGTCGGCCCCGACAGTTTTCGCTAAACACACACATGAAGCTCTTTAGAATCAGAACACAGAACCGAATGTCAGAATGTCATCATCTTTATTATCTTCAATAACTGCTGAAACGACTGCGACTTTTTACTTGGAATGGCTATGATCAGCTTCAATTAATTGAAACTTTGCTTCATTAACTTCATGCCTCTCTTCCTTCCCTTTGCTCATCATTTTTTTTTCTCACAGACGCGCCACGATGAAGCGGGCCATGGGCGGGGCGCGCGCGCGCTCCTGGTGGTGCGTTGTCGTCGTTGTGGCGCGACGGGCAAGTGCTGCCGAGGTGCAAGCGACGACATGGATGAACGGGTGGCCAAACGACATTGCCGCGTGACCGTCATGGATGGACCATTCTTGCTGATCTCGTGTTGGGCTGCCATTTGTTGTCAAGACAATTCCTCGATCTGACCCATGAGGAGCCGCGACCGCTCGTACGCTGATGGACGCGCTAGCTAGGCCCAAGAGCCACGGAGCCTGGTCAGATCCGGCACGAAGCACTCCCACTCAAATGCAGGTGAGAAACCGATCTTAGGCCCGCTTTTGAAAATGCTATCCATGACACCCGCTGCCAGAAACGAAAGCAAGAGTGATATTTGCGAGTTTTGGCGCGCGAATCGCCGGGTGTTTCTGACGGTAGAACTGTGTCACAGGGTAGCCGCTGGTGGATGAGGACTCCATATCGAGCAGCGGAAGCGTGCGAAGAATGCGAGGTGGGCTTTGTTTTGACGTGCGCCGAAAGTTGTGACCAGGGGCCCGGCTGCCATTTGGTGTTGGTTGAGGAGCAGAGGCGCGCCTTTTTTATGTTTTGGCCGTTTCGAGGGGGGTACTAATGGTGGGGCTGTCGTGTCACAGGATAGCCACAGGTGGATGAATACTTCCCATTGAGTAGCGGAAGCGTGTAAAGAATGCGAGGTGAGCTTTGTTTTAACGTGCGCCGAAAACTGTGACCAGGGGCCCGGCTGCCATTTGGTGTTGGCCAAGGAGCCAAGGCGTGCCTTTTGTATTGTTTGAGCCTATTGAGCGGGGTACTAATGGTGGGGCTGTCGTGTCACAGGATAGCCACAGGTGGATGAATACTTCCCATTGAGCAGCGGAAGCGTGCGAAGAATGCGTGGTGAGCTTTGTTTTGACGTGCGCCGAAAACTCTGACCAGGAGGCCGGCTGCCATTTGGTGTTGGTTGAGGAGCAGAGATGCGCCTTTTTTCTTGCTTGGCCGTTTCAAGGGGGTACTAATGGTTATGCTGGCGGGTGACAGGGCGGCGGACGGTGGATGAGGACTCCACATTGAGCAGCGGAAGCGTGTAAAGAATGCGAGGTGAGCTTTGTTTTAACGTGCGCCGAAAGTTGTGACCAGGGGCCCGGCTGCCATTTGGTGTTGGCCAAGGAGCCAAGGCGCACTTTTTGTTTTTTTTTGGCCGTTGAGCGGGGTGCTAATGATGGGGCTGGCAGGTCACAGGGCGGCCAACGATGGA
>NW_001865096.1:0-1181 GCF_000002865.3 Monosiga brevicollis MX1
AGTCCTACACGCCCCGAGCCCCCTCGGCCATCCTCCCTCTGTCCAAAAAGGAACGCCAGCGCCGCGCTAAAGCTGCCGCACTGGCCAGCACATCCTCTAGAACCCCGGTCCCCGCCCGTACTTCCAACGTGCATCAGCCTACCCCCCACCGTGCCACCGCCGGCTTTGGCAGCACCTCGCCGCGCTTCACGGTTGCCGGCGCCTACCCTCGCAGCCTCCGCCCCGGTACCTGCATTACCGCCGCCGCCTATCGCGTCGTGCCCGAGGTCAGTTGTCACGGGTCCACCCCCCCCTCTCTTGTTCCCGGCCCCTGCCTCGACACCCAAGGTCGAGTCAGACCCATCGCCTCCACCCGCTCATGATAGCTTGTGAATGTAGGAGCGCCAGCGCGGTCCGGGCTCCCATCATGTCGAAACCGACCCTGCGATCAGCCACTTTAACAAAAGGTGGGCCTTTCCCAGCCCACGTCCTTCCGCTCTTTTCTTTCCTCTGTCTTTTCCTCCCCTTTCCATTCTTCCCACCATGACCCTCTTCTTTTGCAAACACGCGCATTGGGCAGGCTGGAAAAAGAGAGCGCATGGTCTCTCGAGGCCAATCATCCCCAGCGCCGTCGCCTCGAGGCCTCCTCGCAACTGCAAGCTCGCCGCAAAGCGAGCTTTCTAGACGTATGTCCTGGCAGCAAAAACATCGCAAACGCGCCATCACCATGCGCTCTGGGCAGTCTGCTCACCGCCTTTTTTTTTCCAATTCCCGCTCTACGTATGTATGTTCAGTCGACTCGACGCGGTCCCGGCACCTATCCTTTGACTGGCATGGAGACCATGCATTCGCGCCGCGTGCCCATGAGCCTCAATCGCCCAGGCCCTCGCTATCAACCCGAGAACCAATTTCAAAGCTCCGTCCCGGGCCCTGTCGAATACGGCGATGCAACCACCCGCATGGATGAGTATTCGGCCTCGCTGCGCCACCCGGGCCGACGTGGCCTCTTGGATGCCGTCCGCGACGAAGTCCAGTACGTCTTGCGCCGTCCATGGCCCATCGACGCCCAAGCCTTGTATTGCTGGCCCTAGGCCTGCACCTCACCTGCCCAACCCATCCTCGCTTGACTTTCCCTCGTTCCCTTGACTCAGCTCTGCATTTCCCCCACCCAAGCCCGGTCCATCTCCAAGCCAATACCAAAA
>NW_001865096.1:4285-5236 GCF_000002865.3 Monosiga brevicollis MX1
TTCATTCCCAAAATGTTAAGATATTATGGTTCGTTTGTTTTGTCAGCATTTGTTGGCAAGGCTATGCACTTTGTCAATTTTGCATGAAAGTCGAATGCAAGTTTTTATCGTTATAACCATTCAAAAGTACACATAGAAGAGATCACAGCCTGCGTATATCTCAACTGTTCAAGAGCGAAAAACCACAACACACGGATACAAAAACGCGGCAGAGGTAAAGGTTGTTGACAACATTTGTTGTGGTGAATGTAACGGCTAGTTGGTGTGCCAGCGACATGGACACGACGACCGATGATTCGACGGCACCTCCGGCGCCAGCGCCAGGTCCCGCAGAGCCGGCGTCGACGGCCATGGAGACCACGGGGACGGATGGGGACGACATCAACACTGATCCCATCATGCACAGCGTCAATCTACCCTGGTACGACTGGACTTTGCCTCGCGCGTGGCTTGTGCTTGCCTTCAAAACCTCACCGGTCGCCTCCATCAGGGTCGAGAAATACCGCCCCTCGTCCCTGGACCAGCTTATTTCACACACCGAAATCATCAACACCAGTACGTCTCCCGGCAAACCATCCTCGCTTATCAGCGCGTCCGACGTTTAGACTGAGTTGTTCCGCACCAATGCCACCACTTTGCTCAACCTCCAACACCGTACACAGTTCAGCGTTTCATCAATGAGGACAGATTACCACACTTGCTGTTGTACGGTCCCCCGGGCACCGGTAAGTGTTGCTGACGGCAATTGCCAGCCTTGACCTTGTTTGCCGCCCATGGGATGCCTCTTATCGCCATTCGTTGCACTTTATTCTATATCTTCGATAGGCAAAACTTCCACAATCAAGGCCTGTGCCAAGCAACTGTATGGCAAGGGCTACAAACGCATGGTGCTCGAAGTACGCCTTGTCACGTCTCCCGATACACCCCAGACACGTAGACCTGTGTCAAGCA
>NW_001865096.1:5452-8597 GCF_000002865.3 Monosiga brevicollis MX1
TCAAGTATGCTTCTCGTACTTTGCAGCCGCCTGGCCTGACCCAGCCCCTCCTGACGAAGCTCATCGCACGCTACGTGACAATGGCGCAGATCTGGCTTCAAGCTGGTGATTCTGGACGAGGCCGATGCCATGTCCAATGAGGCCCAAGCTGCTCTGCGTCGAGGTCAGGCATGGCATCCTCCTGGGCTGCGCCTTGTCGCCCCGCTTTCACCTTACAAACCCGTTTTTTGGCAGTGATTGAACAATACACAAAGCACACACGTTTCTGCCTGATCTGCAACTACGTCTCCAAAATCAGTCCAGCCGTGCAGTCGCGCTGCACCCGCTTTCGTTTCGCACCCCTGTCAGAGGATG
Source organism: Monosiga brevicollis MX1 (assembly GCF_000002865.3). Taxonomy (NCBI): domain Eukaryota; class Choanoflagellata; order Craspedida; family Salpingoecidae; genus Monosiga; species Monosiga brevicollis. Next base: position 5,807 of record NW_001865096.1, read on the forward strand.
AGCTGAAGAGTCAAGTCCAGCGCGTCATCAAAGCCGAAAAGTTTGTTGGAAGCATTGGGGACGCACAAACTTTTTTTTTTTTGACAATCCAGCTGCAGTCCCTCACCTCTCGTCCATGCCGGCCGCGCAGCCTGACAGTCACGCCCGAAGGCATTGATGCTCTGACCCGCCTCGCCGATGGCGACATGCGCAAAGCCCTCAATATCCTTCAGGTAAGTGTATTCGGAGACCTTTTTGCCACCGTACCTCGTCCCTCGCCGCACTTGCTGACACGACCAAAATTGAACCACCCCCACAGAGTACAGCCTTGGCGTTTGGCGACATTGATGCGCGTGCCGTGTACACGTGCACGGCCACACCACAGCCCGACGATATTCAGTCCATCGTGTCGTGGATGCTGGAAAAGCCCGTTGCCGAAGCATACAAACGTACGTGTTCGGTCCCATTTCGCTTTGTCCGTAAACTGAACGCATGTTATTCTTTTGATTCCAAGTCTCAAATATCGTCTTGTCTGCAGTGATATCAGAGGTCAAGACAGAGCAAGGCCTTGCCCTGCAAGACATCCTCAAAGAGGTTCACCGTTTCATGCACAAGTACGAGACCCTGGCCATTGCACGGCGGGCTTTTGAACACCATGCCAAAGGAATGTCGTGAGAAGAATACAAGAAGACAACAAGTAAAACACAACAACTGCAAACCGTTTCCAAACTCATCGATGGCGCCCTGTCTTGCGCCGCTGACAGCATTGATTTCCCCACCGATTGCAAGATTTTGTTGCTCGAGCGCTTTGCTGATATCGAGTACGTGTGAGCAAAAGCTGTCTTGCCATTTTGCGTCCCTCAAGGTCTCATCCCACGCTGTGCTGCGCACCTCAAACCCGATAGGCACCGCCTGGCCGATGGCGCGACCGAGTCGCTGCAGTTGTCAGACATGATTGCCACCTTTCAACGCGTGCGCGAGCTTGCCGCTCACCAAGCTGAGCGGTAGCGGGCTACCGCAACGAGCGCCTTGTGGACCCAGCACGCCAGACCGCCACCCTGCTTGTCCCAACAACTGCGTTCAGGGCAACATCGAGTTTATATCCAAAAATTTGAACAGAGCAAACCACGAGCCGAGCCGTCGCTGTCGTGAGACAGCATCACGCACATACACACGACTGTCGTGACGGGAGTGGGACTGAAGAGACAGGCACTGTAAGGGGTTCAAATTGGCAACGCACAACGACACTAACACCACCAACAACAAGACGGGGAAACACACAGCGCAACAAACAAGGACGAGTGACGAAACAGGAGGGAGAAAAGAGTGCGACATTACAACACCCTGTTGGGGTTTCGCTCACGACAATGGCTCCATTTTGAGAATGCACGGCCTGCGACAAGTCTGCTGCAAACTGACACAAGCGCAAAGGGACAATGCGGCCCGCTTAGCGAGCAGCCAGCTCAATCCCTTCGGAGGGGCATTTCCTCGTGGGTCACACCATCCTTGGTGATGATGGCGATGTGCACGGCATCACCAGTGTAAATGTCACGCTCTGCTGCGGCCACGAAAATGTCCTTGACCAAGCGCACAGCGCGTTCCTTGTCCAAAGGCAGAGGTCCATCTTGGTTGGCCAAGTTTTTGCCACCAATCTGTGACCCACGTCGGCGTAGTGCGTGAGCATCAAGCGCACCAACAAAACTGTTGCCAAGCTTTTGCGTTGTCGACGACGGTACCCAGGGTAGAGGACATACCTGGTTGTCGAGGAGGGGCTGCAGAAGGGACGAAGCAGTGCCAGCAGCACGGAACACCTCGCGCTCATATGAACCGACGGGATCATAGCTGTAGACACAGCCCTTGCCTATCAAGCAATGCGTACGGCCGTAAAGGAGAGGAGAAGGGTGAAAATAGAGCAGTGAGAAAGCAAGCCAATGCCACCTATCAAATGACGGAAGAAGGCCTGAGTGCCCAACCAACCTTCGGCATCGAGGCCGGCCAAGATGTTGTTGGTGTAATAGGGAAAGAAGCGCTTGCGGTAGAGCATGGTGGCCAAAAGCTGAGCGCAGGCCGGGGTGCTGAGCGATTTGTGGTGCTGGTGGCGGTAAGAGACGTGCTGATGCTGAAGACGCTTGACGAGGGTCAGGACGTCACCGTGAAACCCAGTCGAACCAAGCACGGTAAACTCGGAGCTATGAGAGAAGCAAGTTTGTTCGTTTGTTGTGTTGTTTTTGGAGGGAGGGGGGCGCTCAGTGAGTTGATCACGTCGTGGCTAAACACAAAGACGCAACGCCTAAAAATGCGCGGGTCGTGCAAAATAGCAGCAAAAACGGGCATGGCTGAAGCGGATGAGAGACGGGACGTACAGCTGGTAGGTCTTGGGGCTCTTGCGAGAGTGAATCTCATAGCCCTCGGACAAACGCGTATCCGAAGCGACGAGGGCAAAGTCTTCGCCAGCCACACCCAGGACGGTGCTGTTGCGAAGCCAGACAGACAAGCAGCGTCAGAGGTGGTTACAGACAGATACAACAACACGGTTAGTAAAGAGGTTGCTCGTCAAATTGATGATACGAGCTCCTTTCTGTTCGACTCACCCGCCATTCTGGGCATAGGGATTGAAACGCGACATGGCTGCCGTTTGCGTTGCTCAGTGCAAACGGGTCTTGGGAAAAAAAAAAAGATGAAGGTTGCTCACTATGTCAAGGTATCGACTTGGATGAGCTAAAGCAGGCCAGCCCCATCACTCCGTCACAGCCCGTTGATGACAGGCAATATCATACAGCAAGCATTCACAGGAATAGCATTTGCACCGTAC
>NW_001865096.1:9619-13588 GCF_000002865.3 Monosiga brevicollis MX1
ACCTCGAGCGCGTACGTCGCAACTGGCTCTCCCGTAGCGCGGGCCTCGCCCATCCTTACGCCTTTTCCTTGTGGTCACCGGCCCTCAATAGGTATCCAAGGCGTGCGATGCCATGGTAGAAAAGGGCTTTGCCTACGAGCGCTCCGTTGGGGCTTTTGTTGATGAGCTACATGCGCTGGGCAATGATGCAGCGTACCGCAATGATGCCACACTCCCATCCGCGCTCAACCAGTTTACAAGCGCGCTCCGCGAGCTGCAAAGCCATCGCACGCTGCTTCTACAACAAGCCAAGGCCACCGTAGCTGAATCGTTGAGGCAATATGTGGCACGTGACGTTAGGGGCGTCAAGGACCTGGCCAAACTCTACCATAAAATGAGCGATGACCTGGATGCTGCCCGAGCCCGCCGTGCGGCTTGCCCACCCAGTTCGTCGCATCTCTCTCTCTCTCTCTCTCCCCAGCCCGAAAACTGCAGGTGCTTTCCTATCCCAGGCGCAAAACTCACCCACGCTGTCATTCATCAGGCCGGCATCAAGACCTAGCAGAGGCGGAGAACATGCTAGTGGCCCAGCAAGCCGGCTTTAACCACGTGGCTCTCGACTATGTACACCGCCGTCCCTTGCTGCCCACTGACAACGGCCGACATGACCAGCCTCTCATCGCACCATGCCGTTGCTGTCCTAGGTGTTTCGCCTCAACTGTTTGCTGACGACGGAAAAGGATGAGATTATTGATAAGAGCTTGGCCTATCTCAACACGCATCGCACCTTCTTCAACCAAGGTCCTGCCCCCGGGCTGTCCGCTGTCCTGCCAAACCCATGCTCAGACGCCTAACTTGCCGTCTTCCCAACGCCTTGCCTAACTTGTAGGCACGAAGATCATGACAGAGCTCGAACCACACTTGCAGCATGTCGCAGAACGGGTAGGTCACCTGCCTGCAGCCTGGTCAAGACGCCCCTTCGCATGGTTGGCTGTTCAAGGTGCTTCACGGCCCAGGCTCACAGCTATCGACGCCCATGATGGGGTTTTCTGCGTCTGATTGAATTTTGTCATCAGCTTTCTGAGCGCCAGGAGGTCAAGGCTCATGAGCAAAAGGTTATGGAACAAGAGCTGCAAACCGTCCAGACTCAAAAGTTGGATGGCCGTCCACCCGCACCAGAGACTGAGGAACAGCAGTACGTAATTCCAACATGCTCTACCAACCCTTTGGTCTCTACGATGCCCTCTTTTCCTGAAGACGAACCGCGTCTCAGACGTGCCCACTCACCCCTCGGTGCGCTAGGCTCACCAAAGAGGGGTATCTCTTTAAGCGGGCTCACAACGTCATGCGGACATGGTCACGGCGCTGGTTCATTCTGCGCGGTGGGCAGCTGCTATACGTCAACCGCGACAAGGAAGAACCTCCACAAGCCTTTGTCGAGGATTTGCGCATCTGCACCGTGAAAGCAGAGCCGTCCGAGTCCATCGACCGCACCAATTGCTTTGAAATCATCACTCCCTCCCGGTACGGGATCTCCAAACACAGAGCCTGAATGCTCACCTGTGACCATGTTCTGGTGCGAGGTGGGCTGATTACATTTGGCCTTCACACAATAGCAACTTTATTCTACAAGCTGACAATGGCATCGAGAAGGAGCGCTGGATTCTAGCCCTCCAAACCGGGATTAGTGACGCGCTCAACAACAATGCCCAGACTTCAGTAGCTTCAGCTCAACGCATGACGGTTGGTTTCAGCTGGCCTGCATCCAGAGTCATCACGAGCAGACACGCTCACAGCCAAACATGTTCTTGCAACCCAACCTTGCAGCCACTGGAATCCGGTGACCAGGCTCGCGAGTCGCAGCGCCGTGAATTGCAAAACGACATTGCTGCCTTGCCAGGCAACGAACTCTGTGCCGACTGTGGTCGTGCCAAGCCCTCCTGGGTGGCCATCAACATGGGCGTCTGCCTCTGCATCAACTGTTCGGGCGTCCATCGCTCGCTTGGTACCCACTTTTCAAAAGTGCGCTCCCTCGGGCTAGATCATATTGATGCCGAAATCTGCAAGGTTCGTTTGCCAGCAGCTTGGCCCGGGCGTGCCCTTCTTGCCCCATTTATTCGTCCTCAGCCCGATGCTGTGCTCAAGGTCCTCATTTCACCCTTGTGTTGGGCAGGTCATTGGGTGCTTGGGCAACGTACGCTGCAACTCGGTCCTCGAGTTTGTGTCTGATGAGGTTCAACCCTTGAAGAAGCAGCTTGCAGAAGCATCGTAGGATCCGCCTCGACATTTTCTCGCCCAGATTGAGGCCATGCAGCATGTTCAAATTTCCTGGTTGCTACCAATGCCTGCCGTAGTGAGAGTGATTTGCGCGAGCTGGTGGAACAGTTTATCCTCAACAAGTATATTTACAAAAAGTTTATCGACCCGACCCTGGACGTTGACCAGCTGCAGGAGGTACGCATTTAAGATGACTTGCTTGCTCTTTGGTTTGGTTCTCTTGTGCTTACACCTTTACCTCTGGTTGACAACATCATTCCGGGGCCAGGATCTCTTTGTGGCTGCCGGGGAGGGCGATGTGGCGACAGCCTCTGCTTGTCTGCTGGGTGGCGCAGACATCAACGCATACAACGATGATGGCCTGACCCCTTTGATGTTGGCGGTGTGTCACGCTTGATGTTGATCCAGGCTTTTTTTTTTCCCAGCAATGTGGCTTCTGGGAATGTATCCTCTGATTCTGGACGTGGACCAACTATAGGCAAAGAACGCTCGATCCATCATGACCCAGTTGTTGATTCTGAACGGCGCCGATCGCAACCTCCAGTCCACCCAGGAGTTGTGCACAGCGTTACACTTTGCCGCCATGCATGGGCATTTCGTCGCAGCTTGCCTCCTTGTCAAGGTCGCTCATTGATGACGGCGCGACAGTCCTGGTTGAGCGTCAGATTTCCGTGCTCACGGGTCAACTGCTTTTTTCGTATGATAGGTCAAGGCGGATACCAGCATCAAAGATAGTCAAGGTCATAAGCCATTGGACTACGCTATGCAGGCGCAACACGCTGATCTCATTACCCTGTTCCGTCTCGTTCAACTTGAGGTCGGTCTTTTTGCGATTCAAAGAGCTCTCGAGCTATGGCGGTCTCAACACGGCGGCTCATGACAGCATCACTGCCACATGAACCGGTGGCCAAATAGGCTGAGTTGGATGATACCGCAGACTTGGAGGACTGGATTCGAGTTGGTCTGGATGCCTTTCAGCAAGCAGCCATGCCCCAGCTACCCACTGTGATTGAAGACACCCATGCCCCTTCCGTTTCCGTGTCAACGACTACGGGCAAATTAGGTGTGCAGGATGGGCAATCAGCAGCGCCAGACGCTTTTGACTCTCCAACCATGCCTGTGAGCTCCCACCATTCTTCACCCCGATTGGCATCGTCGGAATCTGCCAATGATACGGAATCTGCCAATGATACGGAACCTGTCAATGAGACGGAAGCTGCGTCCATTTGATGAGCCATAGTCTAGTTTGCTAGTTGCCACAGTTTGTCCCCAAGGAGATGACGAGTACAGTCTTCTTGACCGTTATTGTTTTTCTTTGCCAATCGGTCAAATTCAATAAAAAAAAATTATACTCTTTGCAATCGAACGCCCACTGGGCACTGGCGGTGAAATTGAACGTCCGGTAGCCATAACCCCCAACTCCCCCCACCCGCCTTCTTCTCTTCCCCGACCCCGTGCTCCAATGTTGCACATCAATTATCCCCTCTCTCTCTCTCTCTCTTTTTTTTTGTCAACCATACATTGTCTCTCACTCTCTCTCTCTCTGTCTCTCTGTCTCTCTGTCTCTGTCTCTCTGTCTCTCTGTCTCTCTGTCTCTCTGTCTCTCTCTCTGTCTCTCTGTCTCTCTGTCTCTGTCTCTCTGTCTCTCTGTCTCTCTGTCTCTCTCTCTCTCTCTCTCTCGCTCTGTCTCTCTGTCTCTCTGTCTCTGTCTCT
>NW_001865096.1:14983-19195 GCF_000002865.3 Monosiga brevicollis MX1
CATCGAAGTAACCCGGATCACGACCCCGCTCACCGACGTCGAAGCAGCCATCACCGATCTCAGCCAGGATCTGGACGCCAACCTCGGCTGCATGGTTCTCTCTGACTACGAGCAACCGGGGCGCTACCACAAGTGGATGAAGGGCTTTCGTAACCCACCCCTCATGCTCACGAGCCGTGAATACGCCTTCCAGCTCACCGCTCTCAACGATCGTGGCCAAATCCTCCTCCCCGCCATTCGCCGAGAACTCGAGCAGACGCAATACATCGACAACCTCACTGTGGAAAGCGACTTTTTACAGGGCCGCGTCGCCCGTCCCGATCGCCGCTTTCTCGAGGAAGAGCGCAGTCGCCAGCCCAGCATCTTTACGGTCGTGCGCGCCATTGCCAACGTATGTGACCCAGCCACTCACAAACCCCTAGCCCCCATCCCCCAACCCTTGGTTTTTGTGCTCTCCCATCCCGCTCTTGTCCGCACACCCCGTATCATTAAGCGCTCGGCTTTTTCATTCTCACTGGCCGGACTGCACACCACTCCACACACTCCTTTAGGCCTTTCACAGCCCAGCCGATGCCGTGCTCGGCTTGTATGGCGCCTTTGGATACGATCTCACATTCCAGTTTGAGCCGACCAAATTGCGCATGACCCGTCCTGCACACCAGCGCGACATTGTGCTCTACATCCCCGACGAAGTTGTTGTTTGGGATCCCCGTGAAGACCTGGCCTTTGTCTACTCTTACGACTTTGCTGTAAGCTCACATATTTTTTATGCATGATTTCATGTTTGGTTGATAATGTTTTATTTTTTTTTTTAATCATGATGAGTGCAACTCTGTGACTGACATCGATGCATACTTTTGCAACTCGGCAGTGGGATGGCAAGTCCACCCAGGGACTGCCGCGAACCGGGCCCAAGACGGTTGTGCAGTACGCAGACGAGCTGGAACGCTCTCAGGATCACGAACCCGGCCAATACGCGACCAAGGTCAGAAGCACCGCCATGTCATCTGCACACAGGTTGATGTCGTACCAAGGTGCCCGCGCGCTCACTGGCACTTTTGTTTTTGTTTTGTTTTGTTTTTTTAACCACCCCTTTGTGTAGGTGGCCAAGGCCAAAGAAAAGTTTAAGCGTGGAGACTTGTTTGAATGCGTTCTCAGCCAGTCGTTTTACTCGCTATTGCCGTGCCCTCCGTCGGAGCTGTTTCGTCGCTTGCGCAAGGGCAACCCGGCACCGTTTACCTTCATCATGAACTTGGGCTCCAACGAGTATCTGGTGGGCGGCTCGCCCGAGATGTACGTGCGGGTGCAAGGTGATGAGGTGGAGACGTGCCCCATCTCCGGCACGATCCGCCGAGGGCGTGACCCCGTGGAGGATGCCAAGCAGATCTTGACCCTTTTGGCCGACCCCAAGGAAGAGTCGGAGCTGACCATGTGCACGGATGTGGACCGGAACGACAAGTCGCGCATTTGCGAGGCAGGCAGCGTCAAGGTGGTGGGCCGCCGCCAAATTGAAATGTACTCACGCTTGATCCACACTGTGGATCACGTCAAGGGCAAGCTGCGTGAAGGATTTGATGCCCTGGATGCATTTTTATGCCATACCTGGGCCGTGACCGTCACGGGGGCCCCCAAACCTTGGGCCATTCAGTTTGTCGAGGACATGGAGGAGTCGCCGCGCGGTTGGTACGCAGGTGCGGTGGGAGCTCTGCACTTTGATGGCTCTTTGAACACGGGCCTCACCTTGCGCACGATCCAAATTCACAACGGCGTGGCTTCAGTACGCGCGGGGGCCACTCTCTTGTACGATTCGGAACCGGACAAGGAGGAGCAGGAGACGCGCCTCAAAGCCTCGGCGTTCTTGGATGTCTTGCGTGTGGCGCCCGAGGACATGTCAGAGGCCCTTTCAGCGTATCAAGGCGAGCAGCGACGCGCTGGTGCTGGCCTTCGCGTTGTTGTGATTGATCACCAGGACTCTTTTGTGCACACGCTGGCCAATTACCTGCGACAAACGGGGGCCGAGGTGATGACGCTGCGCACGGGCTTTCAACCAGCCGAGCTGCAAGCACTTCACCCGGACATGGCTCTGCTCTCACCAGGTCCCGGTTGCCCAGCCGACTTCAACGTGTCGGGTGAAATTGCCTTGCTGATGCGACTGTGCATCCCCACCTTTGGCGTGTGCCTGGGCTTGCAAGGCATGGTGGAGCACTTTGGCGGCCGGCTTGACGTGTTGCAATATCCCCTGCACGGCAAGCCTACAGCCATTGATGTGGTGGAACCGCGCTCGTACATTTTCAAGGACCTCCCACGCCGCTTCACGGTCGCCCGCTATCACTCCCTTTATGCACGTGTGGAAGATGTTCCCACGAAGAACTTCAAGGTCAGCATTTCCTTGTGGGACGTGTTGGCTGCGAATTTTTGTGTTGTTCTTGTACATTTTGTGTGTTTATGTTTTGTTTTTCTTTCCTCGTGTTTTTCTCCCCTTCACTCACGCGTGGTACGTTTCTTGGCCTTGACCCTCAGGTGACGGCGGTGAGCGAGGACGGGGTCGTGATGGCGATTGAGCATCGCACGCTGCCCCTGGCCGCCGTTCAGTTTCATCCGGAATCCATCTTGACTGACCATGTGCACGGCCTCTCGATGCTGCAAAATGTGCTGCACGAGTTTACGAGCCGTGGCAAAGCAGGCTTCCAGCGACGCAAGACTGTTATCTAGATGACTCTGTTCGATAAGACGTGTACCCACGTAATGGGGCATGTACGTCCGGCGGGGCAAATAGCAGAGGTGATTGAATTAACATCTGATAGCCATTTCTGTTGGTCCCTTTTCCATTATAATGGCATCCAGCTACGTTTCACGCCACACTGGCATTGCAAAGGCCCACATCTCATCACAATCTCGGGCTGCCATCTTTGTCCTGCCAAGATTTGACACGAATTGCGAGGAGGATAGATATTTTGAAGTCGTAGTAATTCAGGGGTATTTCGTGTTTCTTAGCATGTATGTTGTAAAATCCAGATGGTCAGACGATGCTTGTCTCAAGTTTCTTGAGCATAGCCGCTGTTAAGGCTTGAACAGGCCAACATGCTTCGCTTCTTGATACTTGACTATACGCACTTCCGGCTGTCCGATTAGCTCTTCCACATCAAAAATTTAAAAAAAAAAAAAAAAAATAAAAAATAAAAAATAAAAAATAAAAAATAAAAAATAAAAAATAAAAAATAAAAAATAAAAAATAAAAAATAAAAAATAAAAGATAAAAATAAAAGCATGAAAATGCAACCCCCCATGTTCACTTTCAACGCCAGTTCTGCACGATCAATGAATGGTTGGGTCTCAATTGGCACGGGCGTGCAGCCCAAAGTACTCTCTCCATTGTATTCTCCGGTTCGAGGAACGACATCTATCACCATTTGGGCACACATGCCGCCAGCTCGGTCACACCACAGATGACGGCGGGTATCACAAAGCTCACAAGCCCACACATACTCCAAGACGAGTGCACATCCAAACTCATGCACATCAACACACACTCACGGTCTTGACAAACACTGATACTATGATCCGCACATAAAAAGGCTCATAGACGACGGGAAATTGAAACTTTTATCAAATTGCACACACCAACATTTCTCCGAAAGGAGTGGGGTCGCTTATCAAGTCGAATGGTGGCGAACCTGTTTGAGGCGTTCGGCCATGAGAAAGGCCATTTCAAGGCTCTGGTGACAGTTGAGGCGTGGGTCACAAAAGGATTCATAGTTGGCGGCCAGATCCGCATCGCGCAGGCCGGTGGAACCACCGGTGCATTCGGTGACGTCGTCACCGGTCAGCTCAAAGTGGATGCCACCAAGCCAAGATTGCTCGTCACGATGGACGTCAAAGGTGGTGAGAAGCTCTTTTAGGATGTGATCGAAGGAGCGCGTCTTGATGCCACCGTCGGCCTTGCGCGTATTGCCGTGCATGGGGTCGCATTCCCAGGCGACGGTAATGTTGGCAGCCTTGATGGCGCGAATGACGGGGGGCAAGAGTTCTTGGACCTTGTCGTGGCCAAAACGCGTGATGAGGGTGATGCGACCGGGTTCATCGGTCGGGTTGATCTTGCGGACGAGGTCGATGAGCTCGGAGATGACGGTGGTGGGTCCCACCTATTTGCGTTGACAGGGAGGGCACCATTTATGATTTGGTATGGCATGTTGCAGAGACGGAGACAATGGT
>NW_001865096.1:19395-20852 GCF_000002865.3 Monosiga brevicollis MX1
TCGCCAATCCAGATAAAGTGAGCACCGAGGTTGTAGTACTTGTCACCAATGCGTTTGGTGACGGCTTCTTCAAAGTCGAGGACCAGGCCTTCATGGGAGCTAAAGAGCTCCACTTGACTCATTGAAGGGTGGTCGCGCGCACCGCAGGCTTCCATGAACGAGAGGGCATACTTGATCTCCTATGCAAGGCATGCAATGGGGGGCGTATAAGCCATCACGCGGGGACTTGACGAGTGTGGGTTCAGGTCTGTGAGGGAGGGGGGGGGGGGGCGATGTTTTCGGAACGTACGGCAATGACATCTTCGTAGATTTTGCGCTTGTCACCGACTTTGACAAAGGAGAGGTCCCAGGTGTCGGGGTGGTGCAGATCGGCAAAGCCCGAGGAGAGAAGGCTGCGGACGTAGTTCATGGTGGAGGTGGAGTAAAAAAAGGCTTCTCGAAGGCGGTTGGGGTCGGGTTGGCGGGCAGACAGGTCAAACGAGTTGATGCTGTCGCCTTTGTAGGTGTAGACATCTTGGCCATCAACCTTTTCCAGGGCCTGGGAGCGGGGTTTCATGTATTGGCCTGCGATGCGCCCGATGCGCACGAGGGGCACGCGGGCGCCCCAAACCATGACCAGGCTCATTTGCAGCAGAATCTTGAGCTTGGCTTCAATCCGGTCTGGCGTGCAGTCCATGAAGCGTTCTGCGCAGTCGCCGCCCTGCAGGATGAAGCGTCGTCCAGCAGCCACCTCGCCGAGCTGAGCCTGGCAAGTATGTGCCAAGTATGTGAAGTGAGCGGGACAGTGTGAGGCTGGACGTGGGGCTGGACGAGACAGCCGGGGGAATGGGATAAATAAGGGGTGGGGGTGGTTAGGGTTAGGGTTGTTGGGGTGGGATGCGTTGGCCTGGCTCTTTTTCTGACCTTGAGACGGTCGATTTCGGCAGGTTGAACAATCGGGGGTAAGCGGCTAATGTCGTCGCAGACTTGCTTGAGCTGGGGCATGTCCTCGTATTCGGGTTGCTGCTGGATGGGGAACGAGCGCCACGAGGTGGGCGACCATGTTGTTGCTGCTGCCGCATCGAGAGACTTTTCCACTCCATTGCCCTGGTCATTGGCCTCGGTCAGGGCACGCTTTGCGGCGGGTTCTGCCATCCTGACAAGCTGGGACCAAGAAGTGACGAGAAGAGAAGAGAAGAGAAGAGACGGGAAGAGACGAGAAGAGAAGAGGAGGAGCAGAAGGAGGAGGGGGAGCAGGAGGAAAAGGTGAGAGGGGGGTGAGAGCGAGACATTGCACAAGAGCAAAGCGATCAAGCCAGTCAAACACGAGTCCAGAGTCAACCAGGATGTATCACGCGCCATCAAACGCAGGCACAAGTCCAAACGGCAAGCCAGCTGCAACTGGCTCAAAGCACAGCCCACAGCCAGACAGAGACAGAGAGACAGAGAGAGCGAGAGAGCGAGAGAGAGCGCACTGC
>NW_001865096.1:22784-23626 GCF_000002865.3 Monosiga brevicollis MX1
AAATTTGAAATCATCATCGTCGACACTTCCGGTCGTCACAAGCAAGAAGCTGCCCTCTTTGAAGAGATGCTGCAGGTACCCGCCTCGTCGATGCTTTTTACTGTGTCCTTGCGCCTTGTTATCTTGGCCTTCCCCCCCCCCCCCCCCCCCCCCTCTCCGTCACCGCGGCCTTCCTAACGTCCCAACTCAAATTTCCCAAATTTGCGCGTCAGGTGTCAGCCGCCGTCGAGCCCGATCAGACCGTTTTCGTCATGGATGCCTCCATTGGTAAGGCGTGCTTTGATCAAGCCAAGGCCTTCAAGGACACGGTCGACGTCGGTGCCGTCATCGTCACCAAACTCGACGGTCACGCCAAGGGCGGTACGTCACGTTGCCTTTCTTGGTGACTCGCCTTTGTTATCCCCCTCTGCCCTCACGCGCGCATGTGCACATTGAAACCCACACAGGTGGTGCACTATCGGCCATTGCTGCCACCCGCAGTCCCGTCATCTTCATTGGGACTGGTGAACGCATTGAAGACCTCGAGCCCTTTGCCCCGCGCTCCTTTGTCAGCAAGCTGCTCGGTCTCGGTGACGTTCAAGGCCTGATTGAGCGTGTCAGGTGTGATTCCCGACCCTTCTCGTCGTTGCTTCTCAGTGTGCCCCCCGTTCCACCCAGCGTTGGCTGCTTCTCGCTTCTACTCAATTTTTTTCTCTCCGTCTTGGTGCTCAATGCTTGTCTTGTTTGGAATTAATAGTGAGTTGGGCATTGAGGAGGATCCCGAGTTGATGAAACGCATCAAGCATGGCAAGTTTACTCTGCGTGACATGTACGAGCAGTTTCTCAACATCAAAAGATGGCCC
>NW_001865095.1:0-1048 GCF_000002865.3 Monosiga brevicollis MX1
AACGGGGTGAATGCGACGTCATTGTGGCCACCAGCTGCCTCAGCACGGGTGTGGATCTGCTCACCATTCGCCACGTGCTGTGGTATGGCAACGGCTACAACGTCTATACGCTGGCCCAGGTACGCTGTTGCTCAAGCGGTCGTGTGACTTTATGGATTTGGAGTTGAAAAAAAAAAATCAATTGTTGGTTTTGCTGATGGTGTACATGTGCTTGGGCTAGGCATTTGGTCGGGCTGGTCGCGATAAACAGGGAGGAACTGCCGAGCTGTGGCTACCAGTGAGACGTGGGCCAGCACCAGGCATGGAAAATTTTGTCGAAGGCAGTGCGTGCCGCAGCTGGGCGCTCGGCAAGTTGCTAGATCCCCGCGCCGCGACATGCTTTGCTGCCGGCCAGCCGCTTTGTGACGTGTGCGCAGGAACAGCACAGCGCCTGGAGCCAGCAATAGCTGCGCGCCAGCAGCGCGCTGCCCAAGCGTTGAGTGTGGGGCATGTGGAAGCAGAGCCCGAGGCGATGGCGGAGGAGGAAGATGTGTTGTCTGAGCCACCTGCAGCACGGCTCAAGGAAGAAGAATCGATCGGGCCAGAGTCCGCTTTGGATGTAACTTCAGCATCGAGCGTTGACACAGTCGCGTCCCCAGGAACAGGTGCCGTTGCAGCGCAGTCGAGCAGAAGCACTCCACGTGCCCAAGACACGGCTGTGATGGCGACAAATGCAGGGCCTATGACGGATGCTGCCGTGCCACGGATACAGACGAGTGCTGCTTGGATTGATGAGGCAGATACAGCATCCATGTCGGTGCCAGCTTCCCCCATGGTCTCTGATGCTGATGATGAGGCGCCTTTACAGCAAGAGGCGCGAGGCTCGGTGCAAACAACGTTGGCAGAGGGCGAGAGCACGTCACAGCCAGTCGTGCAGTCAGCAGCACAGCCAACCCCCACGAAACACGCGCCAACCCCGTCGGCCTCGATCATTTGCGTGCCAGTACCATCGGCCTCGGGTTCAACCTCCTCTCCGGCGCGATCGGCTGCAAGCTCAGCCTCGGGTACA
>NW_001865095.1:1098-3115 GCF_000002865.3 Monosiga brevicollis MX1
ACTCCAGTACACTGCGCAACTGGCGCAGTCGGCACAGCAGGCTCAGCAGGCTATAAGCAATGCAGGCAGAAGCCGTAGCTTCACACGTGTACGTCGAATTCCACCGCATGCTCATGACATGAGAACTTCTCGCCATGTGGACTCACTCGCTGTCGGTTGCTGTGTGCTCCATTCCAGAGTGCCAAACGAACCCCTCACATTTGCTCGGTTTGCCGTGGCCCTGCCATCAACCACAAGCGCAATTGGTGTCCTGTTAAGCAAAAACCTCGAGGGAAACTGGCAGCCGCGTCTGCTGTGTCTGCCTCTGCTGCCTCTGCTGCCTCTGCTCCCTCTGTTGCCTCTGCCGCATCTGCCGCCATTTCTCAACTTCATCAAAGCAATTCCAATTTGTAACGATCGAGGCAGAAATCTGCACGAACTATGATTCTTTTGTTTGTTTTATCCTGATTTTCTCCTGATTTTCTGTGATTTAAGCTTCTTTTTGGAGCGGCTCTCGCCGCCCCCAAAAAAAGCTTTTTTTTTTTCCCCCCCCGGGGGTACCTGCCCCAGGCTCGTGCTGTGATGGCTTGTACTTGTGATGTTTGACTGCCGTTTTGCATGTTTTGTGTTTAAATTGGCTGCATCTAAGATTATACTTGGTCGTTTTTTACGATTTTTGTTTCCTTGTGCGTGATCCTTTGCGCGTGTACTTCGCAGCATGATAGAAGCTGATAAGAGTGTGGTTCTCTTGTGTTCTTTTGCGTGCCGTCGTGATTTTGATGTCGGGGTTGCACAGCTTTGCTTTCAGCTCTGAGGTTCAAACACCTAATTTATTTCTTATTATTATGAGGCCAGAGCATATCAGGCCCGAGCAGATGAAGCCTGAGTAGATGAGGCCTGCGCAGATCAAAACCAAGCAGATGAGGCTGGAGTCGATCATGCCAGAGCAGATCAAGCCAGAGCACAGCTTTGCTTTCAGCTCTGAGGTTCAAACACCTAATTTATTATTTATTAGAGCAGATCAGGCCTGAGCTGATGAAGCCTGAGCCGATCAGGCCAGAGCAGACCAGGCCTTAGCTGATGAAGCCTGAGCCAATGAGGCCCGAGCAGATGAGGCCTGAGCTGATGAGGCTGGAGCCGATCATGCCAGAGCAGATCGAGCCGGAGCAAATGAGGCCAGAGCAGATCGAGCCGGAGCAAATGAGGCCTGAGCTGATGAGGCTGGAGCCGATAAGGCCAGAGCAGTTCAGGCCCGAGCAGATGAGTCTGGAGCCGATCAGGCCAGAGCAGATCAGGCCTGAGCATATGAGGCCTGAACTGATGAAGCCTGAGCAAAATGGCTGTATCTGTGGTTATAATAATATATATTTTTTTCTGACATCTTGGCGTGAACCACGTTGTCAGACAAAATCTGCAACCCCGCTCTTTGCGGCCCGCGTTTTGGCGGCGCCCTCGCTCCCACCGTGTCCGCTCGCTTGCTCGCTAGCTTGCCCCGCGGACATGGCCACTGAGTCCGGCGGCGAGGATTCTTGGACCCAAGTCCGCGGTGCTAAGCGCCCGAGTGCCGAATCACCTCCAAGCAACACCACCACCTCGCCTTCCCAAACTCATCGTTCTGCAAAACACACGAAACATGGCAGCGCTCGCCACGACCGTAACCATGTTTTCCCTGACCCCATGACCACCCCGCTTCGCCCTCACGCCCGCCACTCTGTCCCTACCGCTCGTGCCTCGTCTCATGTGCCCTCGACGTCCCCCGCTGCCGGTGCGACCGAGTCTTCGGCACGTGCCGTCGTGCCCGCGGCCGAGCCAGTGACCAGGACGTCAAACGGCGGCGGGGAGCAACATCCCAGCCTCGGAAACACTTCCAATGCTTCTCCCCGCACCCCTCGCACGCCATCCAGCCCTCGCTCCTTTGCTCAAGTTGCTGCGGCAATGCCTGCCGCCGCCACTGCCGCATCTTTGGCCCCTGTGACCGAGGATTTGTCAGCATCGGTGCCCTCTGAGCCAAATGGCAGCGGGGAGCAGCAACCCTCGC
>NW_001865095.1:35692-36362 GCF_000002865.3 Monosiga brevicollis MX1
GGAAAAGGAGTAGAGGAGAAGTGATGGGGAGAGGAGAAGAGATAAAATGTGATGAAGGAAGAAGGGGAGAAGGGATGGTATGATGATGGAGAGAGAGAAGAGAAAAAGAAAAGAGGAATAAAATTAGATAAGGAAAAAAGAAGGAAGGGAAGAGGTTGGGAGGGAAGATGGGGGTATAAGAGAGGGAAGGGGGGGGGGAAGTGGGAGAGAAATGATGTTGAGGTGGAGAGGAGAAGAGGAGAAGAGGAAAAGAGGGAAAGAAAAGAAAGGGAGGAGGGTTAGGGGTTAGGGTTAGGGGTTAGGGGTTAGGGGTTAGGGGTTAGGGTTAGGGGTTAGGGAGATGAGGTGATGGGGAGAAGGGTTAGGGTTAGGGTTAGGGTTAGGGTTAGGGTTAGGGTTAGGGTTAGGGTTAGGGTTAGGGTTAGGGTTAGGGTTAGGGTTAGGGTTAGGGTTAGGGTTAGGGTTAGGGTTAGGGTTAGGGTTAGGGTTAGGGTTAGGGTTAGGGTTAGGGTTAGGGTTAGGGTTAGGGTTAGGGTTAGGGTTAGGGTTAGGGTTAGGGTTAGGGTTAGGGTTAGGGTTAGGGTTAGGGTTAGGGTTAGGGTTAGGGTTAGGGTTAGGGTTAGGGTTAGGGTTAGGGTTAGGGTTAGGGTTAGGGTTAGGGTTAGGGTTA
>NW_001865094.1:0-1155 GCF_000002865.3 Monosiga brevicollis MX1
TCAATCAGTCATGTGGGGTCGGGCGCAACCGCCAACAGCGACATGATCAATGTGGCCCCGCATTCTGGTCCATCGTGACAGGGAAGAGCCGCGAGGAGCAGGGCGCGAGGAGCAGGGCGCGGGGGGGTGGTGCTTCACGTCACACTAGCTGCCCAACGCAGAGCGACGTTGAAGCAGGAGCTAAAGAAAACCCCAGACGGTACACACAGAGACAGAGACAGAGAGAGAAGACGAAGACATAATGGGAGATGGACACACACACACACACACACACACACACGGAATGAGAGAGCCTAAGCAGAGCCAGAAAGAAACAGAGGCAGAGGCAGCATTATAGACGGCAGAGAGAGAGAGAGAGAGAATTATTGATGTGAATGTGAATGGCACCATGTCGATGGCCCTTTTCAAAAGAGAGGGACAACCCCCATAACGAGTGACCCGGAGCGCGGTTGCCCTGATTTGCAACATCTCCCATAGCACGACCGTGCATCAGCCAGGCTGGCTCGCGCAGGAAAGGCAACAACATGTAGAAACCACCGACTTGTGGCCCCATGGCTCCTGGCACGGCGGGACCCTGATCTCTCCGGCCCGAGCTTGGGCAACACAAGTGATAATTAAACTGTCTTTTCCCTTGGATTTTTCTTGATTTTTTTTTTTTTTTCCATTCCTGTTAGCGTCAAATCCGTGCTACTATGGTCCTTCACACCAACCAGACAAGACCAGAACCGACCAGACCAGACCAGGTGCACCACTTAATCCTCACCGCAGGCAGGTCTTGCAACAGGAAAAACGACGGTAGTCACAAGCATCTCGCACAAGGCAACAGAGCCACTGCCTCATTACCTCATTCCATCCCTCGTTTGACTGACGTAGTGTTTTAACGTTCAAAGCGTCGTAAAAAGCATTTAGTGCAAGCTGCTGCAGTAGTAGTTAACGTTTGGATGTGAGTGCCCTTTGGGTGCTAAATGCTTTCTCTAAGCGCACACTCTGCCATTTCTGTTTTATTACGTTCAAAGCGTCGTAAAAAGCATTTACATGTTAGTGCAAGCTGCTGCAGTAGTAGTAGACGTTTGGATGTGAGAGCCCTTTGGGTGCTACAGGCTTTTTCTATAAGCGCACACTCTGCCATTTCTGTTTTATTACGTTCAAAGCGTC
>NW_001865094.1:3702-6895 GCF_000002865.3 Monosiga brevicollis MX1
ACCTACACATATGATAACGCTGTATCTAATGCTGAGGCATCATCCCATAGTATGGCCGGACACCACTGCACTATGCCTGCCATACCGGTCGTGTCATGGTAGTGTTGATGCTGTTGGAGCATGGTGTCGATGCAAAAGCGCAGAACAAGGTCAATACTTCCCTCTTTCCCATTAACCTCCCTCTGCTGGTACACCTCTAACATATGCTGATGATGCTGTACCAGGGCGGCCGAGCACCACTGCACTATGCCTGCTATAACGGCCATGTCAAGGTGGTGGAGACACTGTTGGAGCACGGCGTTGATGCTGAAGCCAAGGACGAGGTCAGTACAGTACCCCCTTCTTTCCGCTTTGCTGCTGCTCCTCCTGCACATCCGCTCGGCCCGTCTCTCCCCTCGACACCCTGCCCTTTGCGTGCACCCGTCCCGTTTCAATCTCTTCTCTCGTCTTTAACACTATTGCCTTTCTCCGTTTTGGGTTTCTTTGCTTCCTCTTGTTCTACCTCCGCCTGCCTACCCTTTCGGAATCTGCGCTGCCCATCCGCCACGATATAGTGACTTGACATGTTGATCTGGACGCCACCCAATCCCTTGCCATCATCATGGTGTCTCTGCTTTCCTCGCGCGCTCAAACGCATATTGGTCGTCATTTTTTGCATCTTGCCTTTGCACATTTGACGATATTTTTCCAAACACGAGTTTTGTTAATTATTTGTTAATCAACCCTTCTGTTGAGATACCCTGCCACCTCTTGCCTTATCTGTACCCCGCTTTCTCGCCGAACGTCTCCTGCTTAATCATGCGCATCGTTGCACTGGCTTTCATTTTAAAAAAACACATGCACATCGCTCAACTCTTACCACACCTCGTCCCTCCCCTGAATATGTTCTCAGAGAGGGGAGACGGCCTTCGATGCTGGACGTCGACGTGGGCATGCCAACAGGCTGGAGCCCGTCTTCGCTGCCCACGAGGCTCGCCTTGCACAGCTATTTGCCTGGCTGCCGCCCTTGCTCAGTCCTGCACCGTCCCTTGAGGTACACACCTCTCTCCGCTCTTCCTTTTCCAAATTACAATCTTTGCTCCCCACTCCATCCCTATCTCAAACTCCCCTCAACCACATCCCCCTATAGACGACGGCCGCTGTTGTGGTGTCGGTGGAAGGCTGGCTCAGACCGCTCCTGCCCGAGCAATTCACCACTCACCCCCTCCCGCACCTCGAGGCCTTTATCAGCGGTGCCATCAAGCGAAATTCTAATCTCGCAGCAATGGTTACGAAGATCCAGAACACCATCGATGAAGCTCCACCAGAGTTTCCTGCCTTGAACTGGCCTGCCTTCAAAGCGACCATCACCCGCGCCCTCGGCGTCCTCGACCAAGCAGTGCAGGTTCCCGAAGCGCTACAGGGCTGCCTCAGCCAACTGGACCCCAACATTGACAATCTAGAATCGGTACTTGAAAAGATGCAAAGTCTAACAGAGCAGATTGAGCTCCAACCAGTATATCTTGAACTCCAGAACATCTTGGCAAAATGTCCCGCTCCAGCCACCGCGCCCACGACTGCGTTTGAGACGCCACCCACCGACTTTGCAGCAGCTCTGGGCAAACTCGTCATGCTGCACAATGTGGAACCCGAGCGCCAAGAACGGCTTACCAGCACCAATACCAATATCAAGCGGCGGGTGCTGGCATTGATTGATGCTCTGGACGCCGTGGCAAGGGCGGGTACCACCGACACTGACACAATGCATCGCGTGGACACGTTACGGCAACGCGCACAATGCTCGGATGTGAGCGCACCACTTTCGGCCAAGTCGTTACCCGAGGCGTGGGAGCGGCTGTGCCAGGCTCACGAACACCTCAGCTCGCCCAAACAGAATGGGCTGGAGCAGCTCGCAGACTGGAGAGCAGAACACGATTATGAGCATCAGGACTGGTACCTGACGTTTGTGCTGCACGGGTCGCAAGCCCTGTTGCAGCAGCTGCACGATATGATCGACTGGCAGGCCAAGACGCTGTACGTGCTGACTGCATGCAAAGAATATGCAAGCAGCATCACGCAGAGCAGCGCAGATCAAGTTGTATCCATTCATGAGGAGGTGGCCGAGCTGCAAAAGAAAATTCAGGCAACCACAGCATTCTTGGCTTTTGTGTCAGACGACATGCGAGCTGGTATACAAGCCAACCTGGATGAAGAGAAGGAACGACTTTCGACGTTGCAGCAGCAGCTATCGAAGGCAACACAGGTGGACTAGGTGGCAGCACTGGCAGAGCTACTGCACCAACACTTTCCGGCCCTCTTGATCTTTTTGCACCCTGAGCACAGTGCATTGGGTGTACACCTCCGCAAAGTACTTGGCCCCGACCTTCCAGCCAGTCTGATCTTGGAGGCCATGACCGAAGTGGACCAAGTGTTGACGCTCTCCTGCCTGGGTCAGCTTGAGCTCCATTACAACCAAAACCACAAGGTGTACAAAGCTCGTGCAGCGCTGCCAAATCGGCCTGAGCAAGAACAGGATTTGGCTGTCAAGGAGTATGCATTTGCCCAGCAACACAAGCAGAATCAGTGTCGTACGTTTCTGCGCGAGCTTCGCGCCATGCGCCAGCTTGAGCATCCAAACATCGTTCCAGTCCTCGGTGCGCTTGTGGGCGTGCATGATGGCCACCCAAGCGCCTATCTGGTGCAGCCGTGGTGTACACAGGGGGATCTGCAGCAGTGGCTCGGCAAGGCGCGGCATCTGGCCACCTCGACCGTCGTTGCGAGTTTGATGACGCAGCTGCGCATGGCCCTGGCGTTTATGCATAGCAAGGGCCTGGTGCATCGGGATGTCAAGCTGAGCAATGTGATGCTGGACGGTGACGAGGACCAACCTGTTGTGCGGCTCGGCGATTTCGACATTACCAAGGCGGCTGCCGAAGCCACTATGCTACCATGCACAGCCACTGCGTCGTTGGGCACGGCAGGCTATGTAGCACCGGAGGTGCTTTTCGGCCAGGGTCGAGTGGGGGCGCGTTCGGCACAGGATGCCTTTTCCTTTGGCTGTGTGCTATACAACACCTACATGTTTCCACAGACGGTGCCACCTGCTCGTTTACCCACGGACCAGCTTGCCGACAAATGCAGATGGGATGCAGGGGCAGGAGGTGCAGAATGCAGTTTTCCGCACTTGGCGGCTGAGGTGAGTAAATCGCAATAT
>NW_001865094.1:9403-12649 GCF_000002865.3 Monosiga brevicollis MX1
GTAAACGTGTGTGTTCTTCGCATTTTTCTCGTTCTTTGGCTTTTGGCATTTGCCTTTGACTTCTTCTTCTTCTTCCCCTCTTTGGCATCGGTCTCGATCTCGATATCAGCTGACTTGACGTGTCTTGCTTTGTGTGTGTGTGTGACGACTGATCGCTTGTGCTTGGTACGCTTTCCTGGTTGGGGCCTTGGGGCGACGCCAGAACGTTTTGATTGAAAGCACTGCTGCCATTTTTTTGCTTTCAACTGAAGTTGGCCTCACTGATCTCGCCTCACGTGCGGTTGGGCAACCAAGTCCACCGGTCCTCGCAACCAAGTTATTTGTCTCGAGGTGAGTCGTTTGGTGCATCAGGCAGAGAAGAGCAAAGAGCCCGGTGACCGGCTGCCGTTTTGGAAACGGCGCGCGCCTGTCGGATCCCAGTCCGAATTCTGGGTTGTCAGACGAGTTGTACTTGGAGGGGGCTCATGAGATTGATGGTGGATAGAGAAGCAAGCAAAGCGGTTTGAAGCGGATGGTGAATAGAGAGAGATACCATTGCCATGAGTGCTGATGGAGGGCAGCTGTTCAATGCGTGTTATTCATCAGATCCACAAAAGGCGCTGCAGCTGGTGAGCAGTTGGGACCAACAACGCATTCAAGATGCTGCCCAATGCAAAAGACTTTCAGTACGTATGCTGTTTGGTATGGTGTTGTGTGATATTGGTTACACTTTGAATATGTCACTGGATGGGTGACGTTATGGTATAACATGGGACATATACTGCATGTTTGCATCATCCCACAGCTTGGCTATACACCACTGCACGTTGCCTGCGAGAAGGGTCATGTCAAGGTGGTGGAGATGCTGTTGAAGCACGGTGCTGATGCTGAAGCCAAGGAGATCGTCAGTACAGTACCTCCCTCTTTCCCCCTTGACCCCCCCTATGATGGTACACCCGTACCCCATGATGATGATGATGATGCTGCTGTACCTGTACGTCATGCTGATGCATCATCCCACAGTTTGGCCAAACACCACTGCACAGAGCCTGCTTTAACGGTCATGACAAGGTGGTGGAGATGCTGTTGAAGCACGGTGTTGATGCTGAAGCCCAGAACTACGTCAGTACAGTACCTCCCTCTTCCCCCCTTTACCCCCCTATGATGGTGCACCCGTACCCCATGATGATGATGATGATGATGCTGCTGTACCTGTACGTCATGCTGATGCATCATCCCACAGGATGGCGATACACCACTGCACGTTGCCTGCCGTTACGGTCATGTCAAGGTGGTGGAGATGCTGTTGAAGCACGGTGTTGATACTAAAGCCAAGGACAACGTCAGTACAGTACCTCCCTCTTCCCCCCCTTTACCCCTCTGGCTGCTGCTCCTGCTCCCGCTGCCCCGTTGCCTTTGCCCCCGTCCCTCCTCTCCGCTACACCCTGCCCACCCGTGCGCGTCCGCTCTTCCCCCCTGGCACCTTGTCTTCTTTCCCGCTATCCCTCTTCTTCCCCCGTTTTGCGTCCGCCCGTTGTCGGTGCTCCCCGCGCCCCGCTTGTCTCTTCCGCCTGCCGTTTTCGCTCTCCCCTTTTTCTGATCCATCCCCAACCCCTTGCCATCACGCCTCTGCCTCCCTCGCTCGCTCAAGCGACTTTCGGTGGCCGTGCCTTCACGTTTGCATCCAACACACGCGCGGTTTCTTTCTTTCTTTCTTTTTTTTTTTTCTTTTTTTTTTTCTTTTTTTTTTTCTTTTTTTTTTTTCTTCTCTCCAAGCGCGCCTCCGTTCGAACCCCTGCTACCTGCCCGCACCATTTGCACACCACTCGCGCGTCTGGCGTCTTCAGCACGCTTTGAAGCTTTGTCACCTCGCCTTTGTTATGAGAGAGCAAATGCACGTCGCCCAACTCAACCCTCGCGTCGCTGCCCACCTCACACGCTCCAATCACATGTTCTCAGGATGGCAAAACGCCCCTTGATCTCGGACGTCAATGCGGGCATGGTAACAAGCTGGAGCCCGTGTTTGCTGCTCACGAGGCTCGCCTATCACAACCACCCGCACCACTCGCTCCGCCCACGCTGGCACCACCTCGCGCCTGGCTGCCGCCTCTGCCCACCACCCCCACCCTCGAGGTGAGCCTGCTCCCCGATCTTGTTTTCCCAATGCATTTATTGCCCCAATCCCCACGGCCTCATCCAACCTGATCACGACCAATGGCACCACGCAACCCTCCATTAGACCACGGCCTCTGTTGTGGTGGCGGTGGACAAGTGCTCAAGCCGCTCTTGCCCACGCGGGCCACCAGCCATACTCTCCCCCACCTCGATGCCTTTATCAGAGGTGCCGCCAAACAAAACCCCAATCTTGCAACGGTGGTTGCTTCAATCCGCAAAAACATCGATGAAGCTCGACCAGAGTTTCCCGTCATGGATTGGGCTGCCTTCCAGACGACTACCACCCAGGCTCTCAACACACTCGACCAGGCACTGGCAGCGCCCGAAGCGTTAAGCAACCGCTTGAAGCAATTGGACCCCAACACTGACAGCCTAGAATCAGTGCTCCAAGAGCTGCATGATGCCACTGCTGGGTTTGAGCTGCAGCCGGTGCTTCTCGAGCTTCAGGACATGCTGGCAGCGTGCCCCGCTCCACCCACCACGCCAGTGATCGCGCCCAAGAAGCCACCCACCGACCTAGCGGCGGCCCTGAGCAAAGTCATCGCCCTGAGCGGCGTGGAACCCAAGCGTCAAGAGCTGCTCACCAGCGCCAACAGCGACATCAAGCGCCTGGTGCTGGCCTTGATTGATGCCCTGGGTGCCGTGGCAAGAGCGGGAACCACCGACACAATTCATCGCGTGGAAACGCTACGGCAGTGCGCACAATGCGTGAATGCAAGTGCACCGCTGCCAGCCGAGACATTGCCCGAGGCCTGGGAAGAGCTGTGCCAAGCGCACAAGAAGCTGAGCCTGCTCGAGCAGAACGGTCTCGAGCAAATTGCTCAGTGGCAGCCACCTCCAGACTACGAGCATCAGAATTGGTACCTGGCGTTTGTGCACCACGAGTCGCAAGCTCTGCTGCAGCAGTTACAAGACATGATCGACTGGCAGGCCACGACACTCTCCATGTTGGACTCGTGCATGAGGCACGTGGACAGCTTGACCCAAGGCGTCGATGATGAATCGGTTGCTGCCAACGAGGAACTGACCAAGGTGGAGACTGAGGTTCAAAACAGCAGCGCAGCTCTACAGCTCGTGCCCGAAGTTCTTCGG
>NW_001865094.1:40255-42556 GCF_000002865.3 Monosiga brevicollis MX1
GTGCTTGTCTCCAGTCATGCAAGCACGCGCAGAGCCATGAATTAACCTACACACAAATTTCAGTGGCGGTGGGGATCGGGCCGTTATCTGGCCACAGGCTGCAAGTACGTGTACTTCTCGCCGAAATAGCAACTTGGCAACCCGCTTCAGTCTTGCGTCAAGCTGACAAATGTTGTGTGGTGTGCCGTGCACTTCTGCTGGCAGGGATAGCCGGGTCCTCATCGGGACCACTGACTCGAACCAACAACTGCATGAGCCGCACGGTCACAGTGATGGTGAGTGCAGCATCGGTTTTTCTCCGACCGCTCGCCCTGATGGACGAGGCCATGGACTCATCCACTCTTTTGGGCCATTTCTGGTACATACTATTGTAGGTGTATCAGGACTAGCATGGCACCCCAAACAGGCCATGTTGGCTTCTAATTTGGAAGTAAGCGAGATGGACAAGGCCATCCGCGTGTCTGTGTCTGTGTCTGTGTCTGTGTCTGTGTCTGTGTCTGTGTCTGTGTCTGTGTCTGTGTCTGTGTCTGTGTCTGTGTCTGTGCCTGTGTCTGTGTCTGTGTCTGTGTCTGTGTCTGTGTCTGTGTCTGTGTCTGTGTCTGTGTCTGTGTCTGTGTCTGTGTCTGTGTCTGTGTCTGTGTCTGTGTCTGTGTCTGTGTCTGCATCTCTCTCCGTGAGTCCCTCTTGTGTCTGTGTCTGTGTACCTCTTTGTACCTCTCTGTGAGACTCTCTGTGAGTCGCTCTGTGAGTCGCTCTGTGAGTCGCTCTGTACCACTGTCGCCGCTGTGCCGCTGTGTTGTTGAGTTCACACATTCACACAGTGACCTCTTGTAATTTTCCGTTGGCGATGAGAACATGGTCCGATACCGCGCTCAGCCGTCTCATTGGGCATGATCTGTTGGATATACTTTGCTTTGACAATTGTCGGGACGGAAACAGTCATAACCAAGTCGCGAAATAACGCCGAGGCATTGAAGTCTGGTTTTCTACCTCGTTTGTCCGGCGTCACCCCGACACCGGAGCAATTGAGCGAGAGAGTCGCCCTCACCCAAGAGGCCTTGTGGCCCACGAACCGGAACGCGTCGCTGGCTGTGTCGTACTGCTACATGAGTAAGATTCTAAACAAACATGGCCTGCAGCGATGCAAATGCTCTCGTGCTGCTCCTGTAGGCGTGCTTGGAGGACCGACACCTTGATTGCATTGTTGTTGGCCAAGGCACGAGCGGTACGCGGGGAAGTGTTTGCGAAGGCCGGCTGAGTGGGGGAAATATCGGACTGGTGCGCTTGAGTTGGCCTTCCAGATGCAGGACTGGGCAGCGCAGAGCCAGGTGTTGAGGTAGGTGCGTTCAGCATAGAATCGATGTCTCTGGATTCAGCTGCTATGCCAGCATGTCGAAAGGCTCTAGCCATTCAATCCGGCCTTTGACGCTGTGCGTGAATGGCGACGCAAAGGACGTGAATCTCGTCGCCCACCGTCAACGAGCTGACTCAAGTGAGCCCGCAGCTCGTCTTGCGCCCTTGCACTAATCAGATCAACACCAAATTCCTCCTCGAGTTTATAAAACCATTGCTCTTGCAGCACAGACGAAAACAGTCTGACACCGGCTTGGGCGTCTGCCGCACGTCGACGAAATGCGCACTCACGGTGACTGAGTGGTCGGTAAGCTGCATATCGAGAATCGGTTCTCTTGCGCATGATACTCCTCTCCCACGGCAAACGGCAAGCAGCTCGTTCATCCGCTGTATGCCATCATTGCGCGTACGGGAGCGATTCATGCGGCTCGTTGATCGAAGATACTCGGCTCTCAAAGCTTGCTCCTCCCGAGTGCAGAGTGCTCGACCGTCATGGGCCGTGTCTTGTTGGTATCCGTTGCGAGTATGCGCGGTATGAATTTCATTTGGGGTCGCATCGTACGCAGTTCAGAACAAGGCCGGTGAGGATGGACGACGGCAACGGCCGCTACCGGAAAAAAGCTTCAAGCGAAACAAAGCATGATCGAAAACTGGCGGGCTGGCCTTTCACTGCTCCTGTGAAGAACCTTGAGGTTCTTCATCCTGGTATACACGGCCCGCCATGTGATGGGCAGCAACAGCCGCGTCGGCTCGCTGTCGTCGTTCGTGTTGATTTTTCTAACATGGAAAAAGCTTATGATGAGCAACGAGAATTCGCGGCCAAGGCAACGACCAAGCGCATACCGAATGGGCATATTATACACTTGGGAGCTCACAGCGCACTGCCACAGNCTGACCCTCTCAGCGATCGTAGATGCAGCAGCGGGCAAGCCGNCCGCGACTCTTCCA
>NW_001865094.1:42659-43865 GCF_000002865.3 Monosiga brevicollis MX1
AAAATAAAACAGGATTTTCAAGGGAGGAGATCGCTTCAATAAGTGCTGAATATACTGCATCTTCTTAGTTTGACTGGCCAAGATCTGCTTCAACTACTTGGAGCTTTGCTTCATTAACCCCTTGGCTTTGCTTTGCTGTAGAGAGACACAGAGAGAGACAGAGAATGTCAGATCGCTTCAATAAGTGCTGAATGTACTGCATCTTGTTACTTTGACTGGCCATGATCGGCTTCAACTAGTCGTATCTTTGCTTCATTAACCTCTTGCCTCTCTTCCTTCCCTTAAGCTTTGCTTGAATTTTTAATTTTGAACATCGCGATGAAGCACAGACAGAGGATGAAACAGGACCATGGGCGGCGGGCGCACTCCTGATGATGATGGTGCGGTTTGTCGTCGTTGTGGCAGCAGGGGTGAGCGCTGTCGAGGTGCAAGCGACGACAGGGATGAACGGGTGGCCAAACAACATTGCCGTGCGACCGTCGTGGATGGATCATCTTCCTGATCTTGTCGTGTTTTGGGCTGCCAAGACAATTCCTACTCGATTTGACCGTGAGGAGCCGTGACGGCTGGTGCGCTGATGGACGCGCTGGCCAGGCCCAGGAGCCGCGGAGCCTGTTCAGATTCGGCACAAAGCCCGCATGCAGGTGGGGAGTCGATCTGCGACCCGCTTTTGGAAATGCTATCCATGCCAAAATGGGAGGGCAAGTGTGATCTTTTGGGGGCGCGAACCGCCAGATGATTCTGACGGTAGTGCTGTGTGACAGGATGGTCCCAGGTGGATGAGGACGCCACAGTGAGCACCGGACGTGCGTCAAGGACCTGATGTGTGCCTTGCTTTGACGTGTCCCCTAAATTTGAGATCAGCTGCCCGGCTGCCATTTGGTGTTGGTAAAGGAGCCAAGGCGTTTTTTTTTTTTTTTTTTTTTTTTTTTTTTTTTTTGGTTTGGGTCGCTTTGAGGTGGGGCTGGCATGTGACAGGATGGTCGCCGTCCACCCGCGACGCCACAATGAGTACCGTAAGCGCATGAAAAATCCGAGGTGTGCCTTGTTCTTGATGTGCACCGAAATTTGAGACCAGGGGCCCCGGCTGACATTTGGTGTTGGTAAAGGAGCCCGCCGCTCGCTTTTGTCAAGTTTTTGGCTTCTTGTTGTGTCGCCGGCTGTGAATTCGACATGACAGCCAACTGCGCGAGCTTTGATGCGCTC
>NW_001865094.1:46824-48693 GCF_000002865.3 Monosiga brevicollis MX1
CAAACGCATATTGGTCGTCATTTTTTGCATCTTGCCTTTGCACATTTGACGATATTTTTCCAAACACGAGTTTTGTTAATTATTTGTTAATCAACCCTTCTGTTGAGATACCCTGCCACCTCTTGCCTTATCTGTACCCCGCTTTCTCGCCGAACGTCTCCTGCTTAATCATGCGCATCGTTGCACTGGCTTTCATTTTAAAAAAACACATGCACATCGCTCAACTCTTACCACACCTCGTCCCTCCCCTGAATATGTTCTCAGAGAGGGGAGACGGCCTTCGATGCTGGACGTCGACGTGGGCATGCCAACAGGCTGGAGCCCGTCTTCGCTGCCCACGAGGCTCGCCTTGCACAGCTATTTGCCTGGCTGCCGCCCTTGCTCAGTCCTGCACCGTCCCTTGAGGTACACACCTCTCTCCGCTCTTCCTTTTCCAAATTACAATCTTTGCTCCCCACTCCATCCCTATCTCAAACTCCCCTCAACCACATCCCCCTATAGACGACGGCCGCTGTTGTGGTGTCGGTGGAAGGCTGGCTCAGACCGCTCCTGCCCGAGCAATTCACCACTCACCCCCTCCCGCACCTCGAGGCCTTTATCAGCGGTGCCATCAAGCGAAATTCTAATCTCGCAGCAATGGTTACGAAGATCCAGAACACCATCGATGAAGCTCCACCAGAGTTTCCTGCCTTGAACTGGCCTGCCTTCAAAGCGACCATCACCCGCGCCCTCGGCGTCCTCGACCAAGCAGTGCAGGTTCCCGAAGCGCTACAGGGCTGCCTCAGCCAACTGGACCCCAACATTGACAATCTAGAATCGGTACTTGAAAAGATGCAAAGTCTAACAGAGCAGATTGAGCTCCAACCAGTATATCTTGAACTCCAGAACATCTTGGCAAAATGTCCCGCTCCAGCCACCGCGCCCACGACTGCGTTTGAGACGCCACCCACCGACTTTGCAGCAGCTCTGGGCAAACTCGTCATGCTGCACAATGTGGAACCCGAGCGCCAAGAACGGCTTACCAGCACCAATACCAATATCAAGCGGCGGGTGCTGGCATTGATTGATGCTCTGGACGCCGTGGCAAGGGCGGGTACCACCGACACTGACACAATGCATCGCGTGGACACGTTACGGCAACGCGCACAATGCTCGGATGTGAGCGCACCACTTTCGGCCAAGTCGTTACCCGAGGCGTGGGAGCGGCTGTGCCAGGCTCACGAACACCTCAGCTCGCCCAAACAGAATGGGCTGGAGCAGCTCGCAGACTGGAGAGCAGAACACGATTATGAGCATCAGGACTGGTACCTGACGTTTGTGCTGCACGGGTCGCAAGCCCTGTTGCAGCAGCTGCACGATATGATCGACTGGCAGGCCAAGACGCTGTACGTGCTGACTGCATGCAAAGAATATGCAAGCAGCATCACGCAGAGCAGCGCAGATCAAGTTGTATCCATTCATGAGGAGGTGGCCGAGCTGCAAAAGAAAATTCAGGCAACCACAGCATTCTTGGCTTTTGTGTCAGACGACATGCGAGCTGGTATACAAGCCAACCTGGATGAAGAGAAGGAACGACTTTCGACGTTGCAGCAGCAGCTATCGAAGGCAACACAGGTGGACTAGGTGGCAGCACTGGCAGAGCTACTGCACCAACACTTTCCGGCCCTCTTGATCTTTTTGCACCCTGAGCACAGTGCATTGGGTGTACACCTCCGCAAAGTACTTGGCCCCGACCTTCCAGCCAGTCTGATCTTGGAGGCCATGACCGAAGTGGACCAAGTGTTGACGCTCTCCTGCCTGGGTCAGCTTGAGCTCCATTACAACCAAAACCACAAGGTGTACAAAGCTCGTGCAGCGCTCCAAATCGCT
>NW_001865093.1:0-9265 GCF_000002865.3 Monosiga brevicollis MX1
GCCGCGTGGTGGACTACCCCAACCTGTGGGGCTACACGCGGGAGATTTACCAGATGGAGGGTGTCAGCGCGACGTTTAACCCGCTGGAGACCAAGAAGCACTACTTTGGTACGATCCGTGCCGACAGCGCGTGAGAGATGGGCTGAGGCCAAAGTGTCCAAGGTTTATGAGCGTGTCCAAGCTGAGCTGACGACACAATTGTTTGTGTGTGCGCGCGCGTGTGTGTTCTGGCGCTTTGTATGTTGCTGTAGGTTCCCATCGCAAGATCAATCCTCTGGGCATTGTGGCCCAAGGGCCGGACAATTACGAGGCGTTGCTCAGCGAGCCCCACGGCCGCGATCGCGCCTACAATTGAAATCTCCGGGGAGGGCCAACTCCCGCTTGTATACGAGTGTGTCCATTTTTAAATTTACAAGCGCGCAACATGATGGGTCTTCTGTCGGGGTGGGTGTTTCCAAACTGCAGTCAAGTGAGCCAGGCAGGCCCTCCACCATGCATGAGCTTGTAGTGGCAACCACCCACGCGTGTAGACAGACTCTTTGATCCCTCAAGCACCATCTTCTCTCCCTCCGACCTCGTTCAAAAAGAGTCTCTGCTACACTTGCTCCTCTCCCGCTGCCCTTCCTCAGTCCCGTCACCCGCTGCCCTTGCTGCCCCGAACCTCGCAATGTTGAACACACCCTCTTATTTTGCGTAGAGATGCAAGTTGCTGCAGGGGAAATGCACCTCGGTTTTTTACTCTTCTTTAAACCGTTTATTTCGATATACGAGAAGTTAATGTAGTTCTGCTAGGAATGATGATGTAAGTTATTGCAGGAGACATATCGGTTTGTGAAGGTTGCCGTTGCAATGCTCCAGAAGGCAAACGCGCGTTCAAAGGGAACGAGCAGCACCATGACCGAACCTAAAGCTCGCCGTCAGGAATGGTCGCTCACGTCAGGAATGGTCGCTCACGTTTGGGCGGGGAATAAGATTGGTATGACCAGGCAAGTTAGCCAACGGGCTTGGAATGGCATGGCTGGCAAAGGGGCAGTACATGTTGTGCCCCATTTTTGTGGTGTAAGAGGCGAGCTGTCATGGCTGGCAGAGGGGCAGTACACGTTGTTCGTACACAAGCTTGACGGCGAGATGAATTGGCGTGAGAAAGAGAGAGAGAGAGGGTTTGAGAGAGAGGGTTTGAGAGAGAGAGTTTGAGAGAAAGAGAGTTTGAGAGAGAGAGTTAGAGAGCGAGAGTTTGAGAGAGAGAGTTTGAGAGAGAGAGTTTGAGAGAGAGAGAGTTTGAGAGAGAGAGATTGAGAGAGAGAGTTTGAGAGAGAGAGAGTTTGAGAGAGAGTTTGAGAGAGAGAGTTTGAGAGAAAGAGAGAGTTTGAGAGAAAGAGAGAGTTTGAGAGATACATAAAAAGAGAGAGACTGAGACGAATTACACTCTCGATGGGTGTGGTTGGTGCGCAGAAGAAAGAAATACACGGGGGCTCGATCGGCCGAGCCAATAGATTTGGCAGGTACGTTGGGCGTGGCGATCCGATTGACCGGCGCAAACCGTCCTTACCACCCATGAGCCCGGTCCAGTGCTTTTCTTCTTTGAAAATAAAAAAATTAAAAAAGA
The DNA here is from genome assembly GCF_000002865.3 of Monosiga brevicollis MX1. Classification (NCBI taxonomy): domain Eukaryota; class Choanoflagellata; order Craspedida; family Salpingoecidae; genus Monosiga; species Monosiga brevicollis. The sequence goes on from NW_001865093.1 coordinate 1,607, forward strand.
AGAAGAAAAAGGTGTAAACGTGTGTGTTGTGTTGCTTGCATTTTTCTTCCTTTCGGTTGTTTGCCATTGCTTTTGCTTTTGCTTGTGCTTTTGATGTTGGTGCTGCCCTTTTTTGGCAGCGGTGTCGGTATCGGCATCGGCATCGGCGGGCTGCTTGACGTGTCTTGCTTTGTGTGTGTGTGTGTGTGCGTGGTGACTGATCGTTTGTGCTTGGTACCGGACTTTCCTGGTCGGGGCCCTGCAGCGACGCCAGAACGTTTTGATTGAAAGCACTGCTGCCATTTTTTTGTTTTTTGCTTTCAGTTGACCTCACTGATCTCACCTCGCAGTCGACGACGTGCGCTGGGCAACCAAGTCCACCGGTCCTCGCCACTGTCACCGAGAACTATTGGCCAAAGGTGCGTCGTTTGGTGCACCAGGCAGAGAAGAGCAAAGGGCCCGGTGACCGGCTGCCGTTTTGGAAACGGCGCGCCTGTCGAATCCCAGTCCGAATTCTAGGTTGTCAGACGAGTTGTACTTGGAGGGGGCTCATGAGATTGGTGGTGGATAGAGAAGCAAGCAAAGCGGTTTGAAGCGGATGGTGAATAGAGAGAGATACCGTTACCATGAGTGATGATGGAAAGCAGCTGTGGGATGCGTGTAATTCAATAGATCCACAAGGGGTGTTGCAGCTGGTGACCAGTTGGGACCAACAACGTATACGACGTGCTGCCCAATACAAATTGGTACGTATGCTGTTTGGTATGATGTTGTGTGATATTGGTTACACTTTGAATATGTCACTGGATGGGGTGACGTTATGGTATAACATGGGACATATACTGCATGTTTGCATCATCCCACAGTATGGCTATACACCACTGCACAGAGCCTGCCGTAACGGTCTTGTCAAGGTGGTGGAGATGCTGTTGAAGCACGGTGCTGATGCTAAAGCCAAGACCAACGTCAGTACAGTACCTCCCTCTTCTCCCCTTTACCCCCTATGATGGTGCACCCGTACCCCATGATGATGATGATGATGATGCTGTACCTGTTCATCCCACAGGGTGGCTATACACCACTGCACATGGCCTGCCACAACGGACATGTCAAGGTGGTGGAGATGCTGTTGAAGCACGGTGCTGATACTAAAGCCAAGGACAGGGTCAGTACAGTACCTCCCTCTTCCCCCCCTTTAACCCCCCTATGATGGTGCACCTGTACCCCATGATGATGATGATGCTGTACCTGTACGTCATGCTGATGCATCATCCCACAGGGTGGCTATACACCACTGCACGAGGCCTGCGCTTACGGTCATGTCAAGGTGGTGGAGATGCTGTTGAAGCACGGTGCTGATGCTGAAGCCAAGGCCAACGTCAGTAGAGTACCTCCCTCCTTCCCCCCTTTACCCCCCTATGACTGCTGCTCCTGCTCCCGCTGCCCCGTCGCCTTTGCCCCCGTCCCTCCTCTCTGCGACACCCTGCCCGCCCGTGCGCGTCCGTTCCTCCCCCCCTGGCTCCTTTTCTTCTTTCCCGCTATCCCTCTTCTTTCCCCGTTTTGCGTCCGCGCTTTGCCGGTGCTCTCCGCGCCCCGCCCTGCTCCCGCTGGTCTCTTTCGCCTGCCGTCCTCGCTCTCCCCTTTTTCTGATCCATCCCCAACGCGTTGCCATCACGCTTCTGCCTCCCTCGCACGCTCAAGCGGCTTTCGGTGGCCGTGCCTTCACTTTTGCCCCCGGCACACGCGCCGTTTCCTTTTTTTTTTTTTTTTCTCTCTCTCCAAGCGCGCCTCCGTTCGGACCCCTGCTACCTGCCCGCACCATTTGCACACCACTCGCGCGTCTGGCGGCTCCGGCACACTTCAAAGCATTGTCACCTCGCCTTTGTTATATCCAAGCAAATGCACGTCGCCCAACTCAGCCCTCGCGTCGCTGCCCACCTCACACGCTCAAATCACATGTTCTCAGGGTGGCAGAACGCCCCTTGATCTCGGACGTCAAGAAGGACATGGCGACAAGCTGGAACCCGTGTTTGCTGCTCACAAGACTCGCCTATCACAACCACCCGCACCACTCGCTCCGCCTACGCCGGCACCGCCTTCCGCCTGGCTGCCGCCTCTGCCCACCACCCCCACCCTCGAGGTGAGCCTGCTCCCCCATCTTGTTTTCCCCAATGCATTCACTACCCCAATCCCCACGGCCTCGTCCAACCTAATCACGACCAATGGCACCACACAACCCTCCATCAGACCACGGCCTCTGTTGTGGTGGCGGTGGATACCTGGCTCAGGCCCCTCCTGCCGGAGCGCACCACCACCCATCCCCTCCCCCACCTCGATGCCTTTATCAGCGGTGCCGCCAAACAAACCCCCAATCTTGCAACGGCAGTTGCGGACATCCAGAGGACCATCGATGAAGCGCCACCAGAGTTTCCTGCCATGGACTGGCCTGCCTTCCAGGCGACCACCACCCAGGCCCTCGGCGCACTCGACCAGGCACTGGCAGCGCCCGAAGCGTTGAGCAACCGCTTGGGTCAATTGGACCCAAACACTGACAACCTAGAATCAGTGCTGCAAGAGCTGCATGGTGTCACAGCTGGTTTTGAGCTGCAGCCGGTGCTTCTTAAGCTTCAAACCGTGCTGGCAGCGTGCCCCGCTCCACCCACCACGCTGACAATGGCACCCAAAACGCCACCCGCCAACCTCGGTGCAGCCCTGGACAAAGTTGCCATGCTACGCGACGTGGGAGCCAAGCGCATAGAACTGTTCACCAACGCCAACAACAACCTCGAGCAGCTAGTGCTGAAGCTGATTACTGCCCTGCGTGCTGTGGCAAGAGCGGGAACCACCGACACGGACCATCGAGTGGAGAGACTGGAGCAGTGTGCGCAACGGTTGGATGTGAGTGCACCACCTCCAACCGAGGCATTGCCCGAGGCCTGGGAGGAGCTGTGCCAAGCTCACGAAACGCTGAGCTTGCCCGAGCAAAACGGCCTGGAGCAGCTGATAACATGGAGAGTCGAGCACGACTATGAGCATCAAGACTGGTATCTGGTGTTTGCGCTTCACGAGGCGCAAGCCCTGTTGCAGCAGCTGCAAGACATGATCGACTGGCAAACCACGACGCTGAACGTGCTGACTTCGTGCGAAGAGTATGCAAGCGGCATCACGCAGAGCAGCGCAGATCAAGTTGTGTACATTCATGAGGAGGTGGCCGAGCTGCAGAAGAACATCCAGACAACTACGGCATTCTTGCCGTTGGCTCCAGATGAGATGCGAGCTGGCCTCGAGGATCGATTGCAAAACATGAAGGAGCGCCTGGTCACTTTACAGCAACAACTATCGGATCAAACACAGGTAGACCAGGTGGCGGCACTGGCAGAGCTACTACACCAACACTTCCCAGCACTGCTGGTCTTTTTGCACCCTGAACAGAGCACGCTGGGAGCGCGCCTCCGCACAGTGCTTGGCCCCGACCTTCCAGCCAGTCTGATCTTGGAGGCCATGACCGAAGTAGACCGGGGTTTGACGCTCTCCAGTCTGGGTCAGCTGTCTCTCCAATACAACCAGAATCACAAGGTATACAAAGCCCGCGCAACGCTGCCGAATCTTCCTGAACAAGATTTGGCTGTAAAAGAGTATGCACTTGCTGAGCAACACAAACAAGATCAGTGTCGGACGTTTCTCCGCGAACTGCGCGCCATGCGCCAGCTTGAGCACCCTCACATCATTCCGGTCCTTGGCGCGCTCGTGGACGTACACAGTGGCCACCCCAGCGCCTACTTGGTGCAGTCATGGTGTGCACAGGGTGACTTGCAGCAGTGGCTCAGCAAGGCACGGCACCTGGCCACCTCGACCGTGATTGCGAGTCTGATGACTCAGCTGCGCACCGCCCTGGCGTTTATGCATAGCAAGGGCCTGGTGCACCGAGATGTCAAGCTGAGCAATGTCATGCTGGACGGTGACGAGGACCAACCTGTTGTGCGGCTCGGTGATTTCGACATTGCCAAGGCGGCCGCCGAAGCCACCATGCTACCATCTACGGCCACCGCATCGTCGGGCACGGCGGGCTATGTGGCACCCGAAGTGCTTTTTGGCCGGGGCCGAGTGGGGGCGCGTCCAGCACAAGATGCCTTTTCCTTCGGCTGCGTGCTCTACAACACGTACATGTATCCACAAACGGTGCCGCCTGCTCGTTTACCCACGGATCAGCTTGTTGACAAATGCACATGGGATGCAGGAGCAGGAAATGCAGATTTCGGTTTTCCGCACTTGGCGGCTGAGGTAAGCGTATTGTGATTCTCTGAAACGACAACTGGGCACCGCGCCTCTAATGTGATGGAAACTCACGTTGGTTTCTCTGATGCAGATGTGCGATTCGTCGAGTGATTTGTACAAGGAAACGCGGGCTTTGCTTGCAACAGATCCGAAGCAACGGCCAAGCCTTTTCAGCGCCCGGAACATCGCGCAGCAGCCTGCCTTGGCCCAAGTCGGGCCAGCCATTGATGTCTTGCGCGATGCGCCCGAGCTCATTTCAGAGGTGCGTCGCTTGTGATGACTCTTTTTTTTTTTTTTTTTTTTTTTTTTTTTAATTTACTCTTCCGCAAGTCGTCTGATTTGAATCTACTGAATGGCTAGGTGGGTGAGCTACTGAAGCGGCTGAACACCGATGGGCGGGGACCAGCGAATATCGCAGTGCAACGAGTGGAGCGCGTGCACAACCCCGTGCTGTGGGAGCGCTACAGCGCCAAGCGACGAGAGATGTTGCATCGTATCAAAAGTCAGGAGCACTATGATCAACTCCAAGCGGCCACATCAGATGCACCCTCGGGCTCTCCAGCTCTGCTTCGCGATGCATCCTGTCAAGAGCGCCTGTTGCTCCACGGCATCGCCCCGGACAGATCTCTGCGCGACAAGATTGTGCGCCTTGGCCTTGACCAGCGTTTTGCTGGCAACAGTGCCGGCCACCGCTTTGGTCTCGGTGTTTACTTGGCGGACCATCCCGGCAAGGTATGGCAACGCTGGCTTTCAATTTCGCCTGTTTATTTGAGCGCTGGTGTGCTGACGCAATGTGCTTACATGATTTCAGAGTCATCAGTACGCTCGTGCCGATCCCAACGGCGAACGAATGCTTGTCATCACGCGAGCACTCCTGGGCCATGCCCATGTCCATCCATCACCTCCTTCTGGGGCGCTGGCGCCACCGCTCCTGCCCAGTGCGCCCAACAACGAGCGGTGCGTCGGACCAAAATCGACCATCTGTTGCATGTTGCCCTCAGCAAAGTACCTCTGTCCACCACCTGATCTGACTTGTTGCATCTGCCATTGAATTTTCTTCAGGTATGACTCTGTTGTCGCGACACCCTCTGGGCAATTCCACGAGGTGATTGTGTTTGAGAATGCCCAAATGTATCCGGAGCTGGTTGTATACTACACGGCCAATTAGGATGAGCTGGACTAGGTGCTAGTTTGTTGTGAGCGGCAGAGCCCTTTGTCCTGATGCTTTTGCACACAATCAGCGTTATCGATGAGGGGTCTTCCCACAGGAGCCCCTATGGAGCTGGCGCGACTTCATTTCCTGACTAACATACGCACCTTCACGAACTGAGGCGTGCCCTCCCTCTAGGGGGCACATGCGTCGACTCCGCGAGCTTTGCAATGTCTTGGCAGCCAGTCTTGTCTGATATGCTTGTGTTCACCGTTGTTCGTTATTGTTTGTTTGTTTGTTGTAACACCTCTTGGTCTGGTCACTGTGAATGCTTGCAGACCGCAGCTGGTTCAATTGACCTCACGACACCACCAAATTTCTTGTTTCGTCCCGACGGACGTCTTTCAAACCTTTTTTTCAAAACCCCTCCTCAACACGGCCCGCTTCCTCGCAAACCCAAAACTGGCCTTTCACATGCTGTGGAGCCTGACAGCTGGCTGTCCCTGAATGAACGGCATACCTTTCCATAAATGGATCAGGAAATCAGCATGCTAATCTTCATGTATTTGTTGCTAAGCAAGCTTCTGGAGCACAGGCTGAGTAGCTGGCTGGAGAAGCGAGGCAAGCTGGACACGCCCGGCGACTATGCTGCATTTCATTGACAAACGACAACGTACCTGTATCGGCCAACGTTTGGGGTACGCCACGACCTTCTGGATGACGACGGTTGAAATTCAGCGACTCTTGGCCGAGACGACCAGCGCTCTTGGCAGCCTGATCCACAATCAAGCTCGGCACTCTGGAGACATGGCCGAGCAAATGACCATGTGCAAACCAAGATGTCGTCTCGACTGATGCATCAGGTGGTCTTGCATAAGTGGCATGCTTTGTTTGGACTAGTATGGTAACACGCAGTATGGTCGAGTTGACAGCAGCCCGAGAAGCATTGGGAGTTTGCGAAATTCCAACAGTTGGAACCCAGTGACTGACCCCTCGCCCGAGGCGAATCTTATTGTTGTTGTTGTTGTTGACATGTGGCGTTTGTGTGCAGATGTGCGACGCGACGAGCGGTTTGTACAAGGAAACAAGGGCCTGCTTGCAAGAGATTTCAAGCAGCGCCCAACTCTCTTCAGCGCCGGGCAGAGTGTGCAACGCCCACGTTGTTGGGCCAGCCATTGACGTTTTACGCGACGCACCCGAGCTTGTGTTAGAGGTGCGTTGCTTGCTGATATCGTCATAATAATACTGTTCTTTTTATCTTGACAAGCCGTGTGGTTTGAATTTATTGTGTGACTAGGTGGCTGAACTGCTGCAGCAGCTGATTGCTGACGGGCTAGGACCAGGTAACGCTGCAGGGCAGCGGGTGGCGCGTGTGCAGAACCCCGTGCTGTGGGAACGGTACAACACCAAGCGACGGGAGATGCTGCACCGCCTCACAAGATAGGAGCACTATAATCGACTTGTCACCACCACCTCGGATGTGCTCTCGGGCTGTCCAGCTTTGCTTCGTGATACACCCTGTCAAGAGCGCCGGCTGCTTCATGTCCGAGCAATCGCTGCGCGATAAGATTGTAAGCTTGGGCCGCGACCATCCCTTTGCTGGTAGCCGCGCGAGCCACCGGTTTGGTTTCGGTGTTTACTTGGCCGACCATTCTGGCAGGGGTTAGAAACTGCGACTGGTTTGATCGGAATGCGCCGCTGTTCTGATGCCAGATGCGCTTTTGTCAATGACTTTAGAGTCATCAGGACACCAATGGTGGACTCGATGGCGAGCGCATGCTTATTGTCACGCGAGTTTTGTTGGGTCATGCCTAGGTCCATGAAGCACCACCTTGTGGAGCACTGGCCCCACTGCTCTTGCCAGGCGCACCAGACAATGAGCGGTGCGCCGGACAGACACGTTGCATGTTGGTTCTGAGCCGCGAGTACCTCTGGTCGACTTTGGACCTGACACGACGATTGCCTGTGACCTTTTCTACAGACATGACTCGGTGATCGCGACACCGTGTGGCGAATTTCACCAGGTGGCCATCTACGACCATTCACACATCTATTCCGAGCTGGTGGTGTCCTATACACGATCGAATGATGCCAAACTCGAGGCAGTGTGAACATTGGGTTTTGGTGTTGAGAGATCCTTTCCTCTCTGCTCGCATGATTCGCTTTTGAGCATTTGAACGCGACCGTGGACTGACTGGAGTGATGCGTGAATAATATCGTTCTTGGATGCGCATCATCTCGGCTTCTTCCCGTGC
>NW_001865093.1:11408-14193 GCF_000002865.3 Monosiga brevicollis MX1
AATCTTCGCGCGCTTCCTCGCAACCTAAACCCGGCCTCCAGACGTCCTGGAGCTTGACATGGTAGAAAGAGAGGGAGAGAGAGAGAGTTTTAGAGAGAGAGAGAGAGAGAGAGATTTGGAGATTTAGAGAGAGAGAGAGAGAGAAGAGAGAGAGAGAGAGATTTAGAGAGAGAGACAGATTTAGAGAGAGAGAGAGAAGAGAGAGAGAGAGAGAGATGAATTGGTTTGGTCGGTTTGAGAAAGAGAGAAATAAAGAGCAAAGACACAAAGGAAAAGCACAACTACCACAGAGAGAGAGATTTTGAGGGAGAGAGGGTTGAATTGGTGAAGTCTGTGGCAGATGTTTGTCTCTCTGGATACATCCCTTTTCGCCTCTCTCTCCCTGTTCTTGCCTTTGTTTTCCCGTGTACTCACATCCCCTGCCTGTTCATATCTCTAAACATATCTCACTTTTACCCTCTCCCTCTCCTTCTTCCCTTCGTCTCATTTTGTCTGACAAAAAGACGGTGAGTTGGCCCAAATCATCAACAGAAAAAACAACAACCACGCACACCTCTCTGGCCAAACGCCCACGCTACCACCCCATCTCTGGATATACGTTATACTTTCCGTTGGTTAAAATTGTCAGATTGATAGTGTCTCTGCATGACAACGCACACCACCTCTCTCTCTCTCGCTCTCTCGTATTTTACGGCAGCTCACGTCGTCGTCCTCTTCATCGTCTCGACGGGGCCGTGTGCGCGCGCAGCCGTTGCTTGGTACGTACCACTGGCTTCATGGCTTGATGAACCGCCTCAGCCTTCCGTTTATACATGTGTGTGTGTGTGCGTGTGTGTGGGGCGGAGAAGCGTGCTTGCTTGCTGCGTTCGTTGGCTCACGGGGGGTTGTTCCCTTTTTTTCAGTGGCAGAGCTGCGGACGCACATTCTATAGCCCTGTCGCTTCACCTGGCTGCTACTGCTACTGCTACTGCTACCGCTGCTACTGCTACTGCTACCGCTGCTGCTGCTGCTGGTGTTGTTGCTGCTGATGCCCATGGGTATGTTGATCGGGGAATGACCTTGGACTGATTGATAGCCCCGGCCCCCATTTGATGTGCTTGATGGTAGTCCTGCTTTTTATTTTGCATGCACCTGTTCCGCCACCTCGATTCTCTTCCTCAACCTTCCCCCCGCCCTTTCCCCCTCTTCCCTCCTTCCCCTCCTCCCCCTCTTCCCTCCTCCCTCCTCCCCCTCCTCCCTCCTTCCCCTCGCCCCCCTTGTTCTTCTCCTTTTCCTCATCCCTCTCTGCGCTCTTCAGCTTAGGAGACCCCGCACCCAACGTTTCAACGTCTCACGTGTGCGCTCAAACTGCACGGGCATCATGTCAACCGAGGGACTGCTGGCCACGTCTGAAACGGATGAGGATGGCGCCCATTTGGCCGAAGCTCTGCCACCAGCCGCTGATGAGAGCGTGGCAGAGCCACACCAGGACCAGGCCCCGCTCCTTCCGCCAAGTGGGGATGATTCCAACCTAGGCGCTTCCGCGTATGCTGCCTGGCATGGACACACTCAGCGAGTTTTTCGGCGATCAGCGCCACGCCGTGGATCTCGAGCAGCAACGCCTTGCCCAACTTGAACGCACCAATCCCTTGGCTGCCGCCGACGCCTACCGCGACCACGCCGTCGTCCTCCTCTTGGAGGGCCGATACTATCTCAAATACCAACACCACCCCGTCAGCGTTGCTCACCAGCGCTCCTTTGCCCTCATCCACATGTCTCGGTACAACCTGTTCAAGTGGTTTGAGCTGATTGCCGCCACGCTACTCCTGCTCCTTCTAGCCAATGCTCCGTCACAATGGACAGGTCGCCGCTTCACTTCATCCCACGAACCGTGCGGCAAAGATTTGGCGCCTCTCTACGTGCTCCTCGTGTGATGTCCTTGTTGTTGTTGCTGCTGCTGTGTAGCAGCCGCGTTCAGGCGAACCTCTTTCTCGTCACCCCACCCGAAGACCATGGTACGCACCCGCTTGAGACCTGTTCTGGTGACGCGACCACTGCACAAAAATACTTTGTCCCTTCGTGTGCCTCATGCTTTTTTTTTTTTTTTTTTTTCTCGAGCCGTCTTGCCGCGTCACTACACTTGGTGGCTGACCTCGATCTGTTCTTCCCGTGATGCCAACAGGCATCAATACTGTTGAGGGCACCTTATCTTGGGCACTCGCACAGGCAGAAAACCCTGCCCAGCCACCCACCATTAGCTTTGCCGTGGACAGCGTCACCGTCTTTCAGGGCCTTGCCAACCTGACTCGCGCCAACATCACCCTCTCTGGCCAATGAGCCAATGGAGCATGCACCACACTCTGATGGCCTGACCCCCTGTCCCCGGTCACCACCACCGCAGCCCTTTCCGTTTATGGAAATGGCACCACCATCGATTGCTTGATTATGGAGTTGGAACAAGGTGGCGAGCGGTCTCTTCTTTTCTGCTAGCCACAATACCCTGTCTCGCATCGTTGCCACCAGAAGCAGCTACATCGGCATCCGGGTCAGGGGCTGGCACAACTTGATGTCCCAAAATGAAGCTCACCATTGTTCCTGGCATGGCTTTTCACTCGGCGGAGGGGCCTCAAACATCGAAGGAATTTCCGCTTAGGGTAATGACATCGTTGGCGTTTCCATCTTGCTCCAGCAGAGCGAGCTTCGCAATGGGCTACTTCTCGCCAATGGCCATCGTTCGCGGCAACGACTTACTTGTTGAAAACTTTACCACAAGTCTCCACGCAACCTATGCCAGCATTTATGCGAC
>NW_001865093.1:17788-20433 GCF_000002865.3 Monosiga brevicollis MX1
GCTTTGTCGAGTGTACTGGCAGCACAGCAGCAACATGTACAGGTACATGCCAACAAAATTGCACCTCTAGGTGTTGAATTGTGTATGCCAAGGGAGACTTGCCCACTTTGAAAGCCGCAGTCAGCGCAAAAAAGAAAAAAGAAAGGGGGGGGAGGAGGGGCATGGGGTGTGTCGTACGCAGCCGGCCCCTGTGTTGCTGAAGGCCAGCGTCTGAAATAGACACGCATTTACATGGAGGTATCCCAGGTGATGGAGATGGTAGTTCTAAGCAAGATGCATCAAGGCAGAGTGAGACATTGGTCAAATTGCACGTTGCGTGTGAGAAGCCGGGGCACAGCAGTTGGGTGGGCTACCAACTCGTTGAGGATATGGGCGCGGTTGTTGCAGTTGTCATCGACATACGCAGTCGTCCAAGTGGGGGCGACCTGCCAGTGTGTTTCGATAAGCGGGGAAGTTTGAGCGGGAGCCGACACGGCGATCTAGAAAGGGACGGATCATAGCTGCCCTTGAGCGTACGGACCGTCTGGTTGTCGTATTGAACGGCAATAGGTGACGACCTCCTCGGCGGGGTATTGGTGGCAGGCAAAGGTCTTCTCAAAGACAAAGTACAGGATGGTGTACTCCTTCCTCGGTACGTCCTGGTTGTGGCTTGGCGCAAAGACTGTTGCCTGTCCTGCGTACTCCTACCTGGCCCCAACTCTCACGGACCGTGCTACGTGCTGCCATGTTCAGCTTTCAATGTTTGGAGCGCATCTTCAGCGGTTGTGGCGATCGAGTGTTCCCGTCTCCAAGCGTCTGCTCACAGCCTCTCGAACTGCGCACACCGGCGTCACCAGCAAGCCCTTTGCCCGCGCTACCTCGACCCACCGGTATGTCTTCCCTCATCCGGCTCTTTTCTTTGTTGTTGTTGTTGTTGTTGTTGTTGTTGCGTGCCGACTCTATCACTTGTGACCTCTTTCTTTTTTTTTTTAAAAAGTCGCAAACCTGGCCCCTCATCAACGCTTTGCTGCTGTACTATTGCGCATCCCGATTCAGCTTCGGCTCTGCAGTCTTGCCTCAATCCCGGTTGCTCACAATGGCTGCTAACAAGGATAACGCCGGCGCCAGTCAAGGCGACATCTTTGGCACCACTGCCTCGGATCAATTTGCCCACGTTGGTGCTCTCGCCTATTGGGTGCCTGCCATCCTGGCCACTTGCAGCTTCTGACGCTGGCGCTTTCCAAATTCATGCGTAGGTCGAAGGCTCGGACCAAAACAAATTTGGCGTGTCTGAGGAAGAGGCCAAGGCTGGTGCCTTTCGTCGCCCCCCTACGGCCTTTCACGACACCATTGGCTCAGACAAGTACCCGGCCGAAGCCGGTCGCTACCACCTCTGTGCGTCTCGACTGTGTTTTTGCCAGCCCCTCGCCTTGCGCGTGCATGCACACACACATGCTTTGGACAGTGCTTCGAGCTTTGGAAAGTGCCTTGCGACTCATCTCTGCTCGGCCCATCCTTTGTAGACGTGGCATGGGCTTGTCCCTGGGCCCACCGCGCCCTCTTGATGCGCTCGCTCAAAGGCCTCGAAGACGTCATCTCCGTCACCATGCTTGGTTAGCTTTTCGCACCCTTCCTCCCTCAGCCACAGCTTTGCTCATCCACCCTTTCCAAGGACCACGCCCTGCCCTCACGCCGTTGGCACCACACCACTGCGCTATTCCATGGCCCGCGTCGGCTTTAGGCTGGTTTCTGGAGTGGCCCGATGATGGCCGACCCTACCGCGGCTGGCCCTTTACCAAGGAGGACCCCGATCCTCTTCACCCAGAGTTTGAGTATCTTCACGACGTACGCAACAGCCATTGCTCCTCCGAGACCTTCCTTGGCTTTTTCTTTCAGAGGCCACTTGCGGCATCACACTCCAGTATGCCCTCATGACCCTTTTCCATCATGTACCGATGATCTGCCAGGTTTACAATTTGGCACAGCCCGGCTATCCGTACAAGAAGCTTTCCGTGCCCGTCCTCTTTGATAAGAAGACTCAGGTTGGTTCATCCTCCACGGGCCTGCAATGCGTCCCGGACGCAATCTCATCAAGCACGCCGTCCTTGGCTCGCGATCGTTTTTTTAGACCATTGTTAACAATGAAAGCAGCGAAATCATCCGTGCGTCAGCCTGCCCCCAAGCCTCCCGCGCGCCACCCCTTGGCCTTTTTTTCTTTAAAGAAAAAAAAAAAAACCCCAATCAGACAACTTTCCTCTGTCCTTTTCAAGGACAACTTGAGGATTTCTTCCGATGATCTGTTCTCTTTGTGGCGCTCACCTCTTGGTGTGGTGCCTGACTCGTGCACATATCCTTGACCTTTAGGCATGTTCAACTCACAGTTCAACGATTTGGCCAAGCGTCCCGAGCTGGACCTGGAGCCGGCCGATTTGGAATCGGCCATGACCGAGATTGACGAGCTCGTGTATCCCAACATCAACGATGTATGTGGCAGACACTGTCTTGTATCAAAACAGAGTTTTTGGGGGTGTGCAGCTGATTTGAACTCGTGTGTCTCGTGCTGGGCCCATTTTCAGGGCGTATATCGCTGTGGCTTTGCGGGCAGCCAGGAAGCCTACGATACGGCCTGCACCAAGCTGTTTGACGCTTTGGACAAGGTCGAGGCG
>NW_001865093.1:24344-25970 GCF_000002865.3 Monosiga brevicollis MX1
ACCCCCTCAGCCTTCCGTTTATACATGTGTGTGTGTGTGTGTGTGTGTGTGCGTGTGTGTGGGGCGGAGAAGCGTGCTTGCTTGCTGCGTTCGTTGGCTCACGGGGGGTTGATCCCTTTTTTTCAGTGGCAGAGCTGCGGACGCACATTCTATAGCCCTGTCGCTTCACCTGGCTGCTACTGCTACTGCTACTGCTACCGCTACCGCTGCTACTGCTACTGCTACCGTTGCTGCTGATGCCCATGGGTATGTTGATCGGGGAATGACCTTGGACTGATTGATAGCCCCGGCCCCCATTTGATGTGCTTGATGGTAGTCCTGCTTTTTATTTTGCATGCACCTGTTCCGCCACCTCGATTCTCTTCCTCGACCTTCCCCCCGCCCTTTCCCCCTCCTCCCTCCTTCCCCTCCTCCCCCTCTTCCCTCCTCCCTCCTTTTCCTCATCCCTCTCTGCGCTCTTCAGCTTAGGAGACCCCGCACCCAACGTTTCAACGTCTCACGTGTGCGCTCAAACTGCACGGGCATCATGTCAACCGAGGGACTGCTGGCCACGTCTGAAACGGATGAGGATGGCGCCCATTTGGCCGAAGCTCTGCCGCTAGCTGCTGATGAGAGCGTGGCAGACCCACACCAGGACCAGGCCCCGCTCCTTCCGCCAACTGGGGATGGTTCCAACCTAGGCGCTTCTGCGGACAGCGCCGATGGGCAAGCCTCGGGTATGCTGCCTGGCATGGACACACTCAGCGAGTTTTTCGGCGATCAGCGCCACGCCGTGGATCTCGAGCAGCAACGCCTTGCCCAACTTGAACGCACCAATCCCTTGGCTGCCGCCGACGCCTACCGCGACCACGCCGTCATCCTCCTCTTGGAGGGCCGATACTATCTCAAATACCAACACCACCCCGTCAGCGTTGCTCACCAGCGCTCCTTTGCCCTCATCCACATGTCCCGGAACAACCTGTTCAAGTGGTTTGAGCTGATTGCCGCCACGCTACTCCTGCTCCTTCTGGCCAATGCTCCGTCACAATGGACAGGTCGCCGCTTCACTTCATCCCACGAACCGTGCGGCAAAGATTTGGCGCCTCGCTACGTGCTCCTCGTGTGATGTTCTTGTTGTTGTTGCTGCTGCTGCTGGTGTGTAGCAGCCGCGTTCAGGCGAACCTCTTTCTCGTCACCCCACCCGAAGACCATGGTACGCACCCGCTTGAGACCTGTTCTGGTGACGCGACCACTGCACAAAAATAATTTGTCCCCTCGTGTGCCTCATGCTTTTTTTTTTTTTGTTTTTCCTCGAGCCGCTTTGCCGCGTCTCTACACTTGGTGGCTGACCTCGATCGGTTTTTCCCGTGATGCCAACAGGCATCAATACTGTTGAGGGCACCTTATCTTGGGCACTCGCACAGGCAGAAAACTCTGCCCAGCCACCCACCATTAGCTTTGCCGTGGACAGCGTCACCGTCTTTCAGGGCCTTGCCAACCTGACTCGCGCCAACATTACCCTCTCTGGCCAATGAGCCAACGGAGCATGCACCACACTCTGATGGCCTGACCCCCCTATCCCCGGTCACCACCACCGCAGCCCTTTCCGTTTATGGAAATGGCACCACCATCGATTGCTTGATTATG
>NW_001865093.1:34060-37113 GCF_000002865.3 Monosiga brevicollis MX1
CTTGCTCCAGCAGAGCGAGCTTCGCAATGGGCTACTTCTCGCCAATGGCCATCGTTCGCGGCAACGACTTACTTGTTGAAAACTTTACCACACGTCTCCACGCAACCTATGCCAGCATTTATGCGACGCAAGCTGCCAACGTCGTGCTGCGCAATATCGTGACGCACACCAATTTTGGCGGGGGTATCATGACGGCTGCCAGCCACGTACTCATGGACCAAATCACTTGCCATCGGCTGGAACAACCGAACCACGTGTACGTTAATGCCTACTTTTGCATCTTCGTTCAGGAGGAAGCGGTCAATGCAACACTCCGGGAGAGCGTCCTTTTTGGCCTCTCCACCGTTCTTCTGATTCAAGGCACAGACACGCTGTTGGAGAACTTGAACATCAATTGGGCCCTCAACTCGGATGGTCTCCCCTTTGCTCTTGGATTCAATACATGCAACATCATGCCGGGCCCATCGACCAACAATACAATGATGCGCAACGTCAAGTCCTTGGCGCAATTGGGAGGGTATGGCCTCAACATTTCTGGAACCGACACCCTGGTCGAGGATTCCGTCTTTGGCCATTTCTCTGATAATGTCGGGCTTAACATGGCGCTTGCCGTCTACATTCACCATATCAGCAGGAACACCCTCCTCCAGGGCTCTGACCGGTTTGCTTTAAGGCTTCAAGCCACCGTTGGCCTCGAGACCTTTGGGCAAAACGTCACGGTGCGCAATGCCACCTTCAACAACAACATGTACGAGCCAACGACCATGATCCGCGTGCGCGGAGGCTCTTGTCAGCTTGCCAACGTCCTCCTTGTCAATTACCTGCCCTTGGGTACTGCATTGGTGGTGGTTGAACCGCGGGGCCAAGTCGTTTTCCATGACAGATAGCGCAATACATGGCTCCTGCGATCAGGGTGAGCCCCTGGGGCGAGACATTGTGGTCGAGCCTCATCAATATGGAGCTGCTGCCCGCGTTTTTTCCAGACTGGATTGTGATGCCATCAAAAATGAATCCATCGCCCTCTTGGGTGCTGCAACTTTGAGCCACATACGCCTGGGCCAAGCCACACAGTGCACCAGATTCAACGGTGGGGGCATGGTCCTCGTCGGCGCTAACGATAACGCCCGTCTTGCTGAGACCACGATCCAAGATCTTATTTTGTGGGTCTCTGCTGCACGACTTGAGATTCGAAACGCCAATCGCCGCGAAGTGTAACAGGCTGCTCACCGACCAATCCCAGAAGCGTCTATCAAAATATGTCTATGTCTGCAACTGCCGTGTCCTTGCGGAACGTGACCAACAGCAGTGCAACAGGCCTCATCATACCTGTGACTCTGGGTGCGGCTGCCGGGCTGAAGGTTGAAATGAGTCACAACATTAAGATCGAGAACCCGCACATTGTTCTGTCAACCACATGGACCGACAAAGCTGTAACCGTTGCGCCTTACCAGAGTGGCTTGGTATTGGACTACAAGCATAGACGTATGTCCAGAAGCTGCTGGAACACACTGGAAGATTCCAGTCCTGACTATCGTGATCAACGACTGCAGGATGATGTCTGGTGATCCTTGACGGCGCTCGCCAAGGAAGCCTGTAGAACATTGTGATTGTTCCTGCCACCGAGATATACGTACGGCCCCGTAGACCGGAAGTGGCATTTTTACTTTGTACCTCTCCTGTTTCTATTTCCTCTGTTTGCTTTGTGAATTGACCACAAACGGATCACATCCTAGAACTTGACCATTCTGAACAGCGAAAGGATCTTGGTCAAAGCTCCCACCATTCTCTTTGCCCTGCCTCACACGTCTGTCGTTTTGATCGACGAGAGAAGTCGATACGTTCTTCTCGTGGGTAGTGTCATTTACTCTATGGTGTCCAACACCACCCTGGTGACTGCAGCTGGGTCCGACATATACATCAGCAACTGTGAACTGACGTTCCACCCTCCTCAAACCAGTACCACCTATATCCACGCCACAGACACCAGCACCAATGTGATAATTGGTGTCCGTGTGCCCCAGTTACTACTATCTTGGAGTACAACGCAAGGCACGGTGCTTTGTGCCAATGCCTCCATTGGCATGCTCAGCGAGGCAAAAACCATGGCCGTCGTGGCAGCTTGGTTTGCCGACGTTGGCCAAGGCGTCGTCCATGCCTCGGCAGAATCTGCAACCTCACCTGCTGCTCTCATCTACGATTCAATCTTCACAGGTCACATGGATGTGGCCATTAGATACCAAAGTGCACAGCCTCTGCGAGTGTATAACGATTTTGCGACTCGCCTCTTCTCGGGGACAGGTCGACAGCAGCGTGCTGGAACTGAAGATTGACAAAGTCAAAGTTGTGCACTTCCTTGATCGTCACCAGCTATACCAGCACAGAGCGGTTTTGTGAAACACGTGGCCCCATGCTGGCCGCGCTGGTACACTCGCGAAAAAGGTGAGCGCCCTGATCAGCCTTACCTCGGTGAGAAGAGGAACCACGACGGTGGCAGTTGACAGGTCCAACTCTGGCGAGGGGTACCAAGTGAGGCGGTATGTCGAAGCATTATAAAAGAATTCGCCATGATGATCCAAAGCCTCCATGGTGTTTTGGACTAGAGGCACGAATAAACGATACATGAGACTAGTTTACAGAGACAAAAAGCAGGTTTGGGAGGAGGCAGTCCAATCATGGTGGCTTAGAATCGTACAATAGAAGCGAGCACCGGCGGCGGACGAAGCCCATTGTGCGTTGTACGGTGTGTAAAAGTTGATGTTGCCGGATGTTCGATCAATGCTACGGAGAGTGTGGATGCTGGCTGTCCAAGACTCAAACATGACAGCTTGAGCTTGGGAGAGATTGTCTGGGACGGCCGTGAGATCCTCGGGACGCACGGTAAAACCATTGGCGTTAGCTGCAAGGTACGTCAGGGTTGAGGTCCGTGCGAGGCGCTGGCGTTTATTGTTGGCCCAAAGTTGCAGGACCTGCCGAGGCTTCCAAGCCGAGAGGTGAGCTTCGTAGAAGCCCTGGCTGGTTTTGGACCAGTTGGTCACCAGGATGCCTCCGCTCAA
>NW_001865093.1:38635-40233 GCF_000002865.3 Monosiga brevicollis MX1
GCCGGACAATTACGAGGCGTTGCTCAGCGAGCCCCACGGCCGCGATCGCGCCTACAATTAAAATCTCCGGGGAGGGCCAACTCCCTCTTGTATACGCGTGTGTCCATTTTTAAATTTACAAGCGCGCAACATGATGGGTCTTCTGTCGGGGTGGGTGTTTCCAAACTGCAGTCAAGTGAGCCAGGCAGGCCTATTGAAAGACGATTTGAGCTGAGACAGTAAAGCGGTTCAATTGCACTTCTCTCACAGGAGAGAACGATAGAAAACAGAAAGGGAAATATCCAAAAGAAAATGCCACTCACGGTCAGCGGGACCGTACTTATAATCCGGTGGCTAAACACACCCAGAGTGTACGAGAGGGTTCCTCGACGGGCGGCGGCAGCTGCACATCGTCGAGTACACTTATGCAATCCTTCCAGAGGGATCTGGCAGGTGGTCGATGCTTGCACTCCAATAAGGCCCTCCACTATGCATGAGCTTTTAGTGGCAACCACCCACGCGTGTAGACAGACTCTTTGATCCCTCAAGCACCATCTTCTCTCCCTCCGACCTTTTTCAAAAAGAGTCTCTGCTACACTTGCTCCTCTCCCGCTGCCCTTCCTCAGTCCCGTCACCCGCTGCCCTTGCTGCCCCGAACCTCGCAATGTTGAACACACCCTCTTATTTTGCGTAGTAGAGATGCAAGTTGCTGCAGGGGAAATGCACCTCGGTTTTTTACTCTTCTTTAAACCGTTTATTTCGATATACGAGAAGTTAATGTAGTTCTGCTAGGAATGATGATGTAAGTTATTGCAGGAGACATATCGGTTTGTGAAGGTTGCCGTTGCAATGCTCCAGAAGGCAAACGCGCGTTCAAAGGGAACGAGCAGCACCATGACCGCCATGGCAATGAACCTAAAGCTCGCCGTCAGGAATGGTCGCTCACGTCAGGAATGGTCGCTCACGTTTGGGCGGGGAATAAGATTGGTATGACCAGGCAAGTTAGCCAACGGGCTTGGAATGGCATGGCTGGCAAAGGGGCAGTACATGTTGTGCCCCATTTTTGTGGTGTAAGAGGCGAGCTGTCATGGCTGGCAGAGGGGCAGTACACGTTGTTCGTACACAAGCTTGACGGCGAGATGAATTGGCGTGAGAAAGAGAGAGAGAGAGGGTTTGAGAGAGAGGGTTTGAGAGAGAGAGTTTGAGAGAAAGAGAGTTTGAGAGAGAGAGTTAGAGAGCGAGAGTTTGAGAGAGAGAGTTTGAGAGAGAGAGTTTGAGAGAGAGAGAGTTTGAGAGAGAGAGATTGAGAGAGAGAGTTTGAGAGAGAGAGAGTTTGAGAGAGAGAGTTTGAGAGAGTTTGAGAGAGAGAGTTTGAGAGAGAGAGAGAGTTTGAGAGATACATAAAAAGAGAGAGACTGGGACGAATTACACTCTCGATGGGTGTGGTTGGTGCGCAGAAGAAAGAAATACACGGGGGCTCGATCGGCCGAGCCAATAGATTTGGCAGGTACGTTGGGCGTGGCGATCCGATTGACCGGCGCAAACCGTCCTTACCACCCATGAGCCCGGTCCAGGACGTGCGGATGGAATTTGCTTTTCTCGCTGTTGCTGAAAAATAA
>NW_001865093.1:40283-41690 GCF_000002865.3 Monosiga brevicollis MX1
GGTACGTTTTTTTTTCTTCCTTGGCTCGAAAGCAACCGCACACACCAATCGACGTGATGTCGATGTGCTCATTTGGTGTGGGTTATTGGATGAGTAGCTGCGCTTTGATATCGTATACCATACCCATTTCAAGTGCAACAAGCGCCGCGTGGTGGACTACCCCAACCTGTGGGGCTACACGCGGGAGATTTACCAGATGGAGGGTGTCAGCGGGACGTTTAACCCGCTGGAGACCAAGAAGCACTACTTTGGTACGATCCGTGCCGACAGCGCGTGAGAGATGGGCTGAGGCCAAAGTTTCCAAGGTTTATGAGCGTATCCGAGCTGAGCTGACGACGACATTGGTTGTGTGTGTGTGCGCGCGTGTGTGTTCTGGCGCTTTGTATGTTGCTGTAGGTTCCCATCGCAAGATCAATCCTCTGGGCATTGTGGCCCAAGGGCCGGACAATTACGAGGCGTTGCTTAGCGAGCCCCACGGCCGCGATCGCGCCTACAATTAAAATACCCGGGGAGGGCCAACTCCCTCTTGTATACGCGTGTGTCCATTTTTAAATTTACAAGCGCAACACGATGGGTCTTCTGTCGGGGTGGGTGTTTCCAAACTGCAGTCAAGTGAGCCAGGCAGGCCCTCCACTATGCATGAGCTTGTAGTGGCAACCACCCACGCGTGTTGACAGACTCTTTGATCCCTCAAGCACCATCTTCTCTCCCTCCGACCTCGTTCAAAAAGAGTCTCTGCTACACTTGCTCCTCACCCGCGTCCCTTCCTCAGTCCCGTCACCCGCTGCCCTTGCTGCCCCGAACCTCGCAATGTTGAACAAGATGCAAGTTGCTGCAGGGGAAATGCACCTCGGGTTTTTTACTCTTCTTTAAACCGTTTATTTCGATATACGAGAAGTTAATGTATTTCTGCTAGGAATGATGATGTAAGTTATTGCAGGAGATATATCGGTTTGTGAAGGTTGCCGTTGCAATGCTCCAGAAGGCAAACGCGCGTTCAAAGGGAACGAGCAGCACCATGACCGCCATGGCGATGAACCTAAAGCTCGCCGTCAGGAATGGTCGCTCACGTCAGGAATGGTCGCTCACGTCAGGAATGGTCGCTCACGTTTGGGCGGGGAATAAGATTGGTATGACCAGAGGGGGGCATTTAGCCAACGGGCTTGGAATGGCATGGCTGGCAAAGGGGCAGTACATGTTGTAGGTACGAGCCCCATTTTTGTGGTGTAAGAGGCGAGCTGTCATGGCTGGCAGAGGGGCAGTACACGTTGTTCGTACACAAGGCGTGAGAAAGAGAGAGAGAGTTTGAGAGACAGAGAGAGGTTGAGAGAGAGAGTTTGAGAGAGAGAGTTTGAGAGAGAGAGAGTTTGAGAGAGAGAGTTTGAGAGAGAGAGTTGAGAGAGAGAG
>NW_001865093.1:42740-47873 GCF_000002865.3 Monosiga brevicollis MX1
AATATGTCACTGGATGGGGTGACGTTATGGTATAACATGGGACATATACTGCATGTTTGCATCATCCCACAGCATGGCCAAACACCACTGCACTGGGCCTGCCGTTACGGTCTTGTCAAGGTGGTGGAGATGCTGTTGAAGCACGGTGCTGATACTAAAGCCAAGGGCAGGGTCAGTACAGTACCTCCCTCTTCCCCCCTTTATCCCCCTATGATGGTGCACCTGTACCCCATGATGATGATGATGTTGATGATGATGATGCTGATGCTGTACCTGTACGTCATGCTGATGCATCATCCCACAGGGTGGCGATACACCACTGCACTGGGCCTGCCGTAACGGTCATGACAAGGTGGTGGAGATGCTGTTGAAGCACGGTGCTGATGCTAAAGCCAAGGCCAACGTCAGTCCAGTACCTCCCTCTTCCCCCCTTTACCCCCCTATGATGGTGCACCCGTACCCCATGATGATGATGCTGTACGTCATGCTGATGCATCATCCCACAGGATGGCTGGACACCACTGCACTATGCCTGCATTAACGGTCATGACAAGGTGGTGGAGATGCTGTTGAAGTACGGTGCTGATACTAAAGCCAAGAACTACGTCAGTCCAGTACCTCCCTCTTCCCCCCTTTACCCCTCTGGCTGCTGCTCCTGCTCCCGCTGCCCCGTCGCCTTTGCCCCCGTCCCTCCTCTCCGCTACACCCTGCCCATCCGTGCGCGTCCGTTCTTCCCCCCTGGCACCTTGTCTTCTTTCCCGCTATCCCTCTTCTTCCACCGTTTTGCGTCCGCCCGTTGTCGGTGCTCCCCGCGCCCCGCTTGTCTCTTCCGCCTGCCGTCCTCGCTCTCCCCTTTTTCTGATCCATCCCCAACCCCTTGCCATCACGCCTCTGCCTCCCTGGCTCGCCCAAGCGGCTCTCGGTGACCGTGCCTTGACTTTTGCCCCCGGCACACGCGCCGTATCCTTTTTTTTTTTCCTCTCTCCAAGCACGCCTCCGTTCGGACCCCTGCTACCTGCCCGCACCATTTGCACACCACTCGCGCGTCTGGCGTCTTCGGCCCACTTCAAAGCATTGTCACCTCGCCTGTGTTATATCAAAGCAAATGCACGTCGCCCAACTCAGCCCTCACGTCGCTGCCCACCTCACACGCTCCAATCACATGTTCTCAGGATGGCAAAACGCCCCTTGATCTCGGACGTCAATGCGGGCATGGCGACAAGCTGGAGCCCGTGTTTGCTGCTCACGAGGCTCGCCTATCACAACCACCCGCACCACTCGCTCCGCCTACGCCGGCACCGCCTTCCGCCTGGCTACCGCCTCTGCCCACCACCCCCACCCTCGAGGTGAGCCTGCTCCCCCATCTTGTTTTCCCCAATGCATTTACTACCCCAATTCCTACGGCCTCGTCCAACCTCATCACGACCAATGGGCACCACACAACCCTCCATTAGACCACGGCCTCTGTTGTGGTGGTGGTGGATACTTGGCTTAGGCCCCTCCTGCCGGAGCGCACCACCACCCATCCTCTCCCCCACCTCGATGCCTTTATCAGCGGTGCCGCCAAACAAAACCCCAATCTTGCAACGGCAGTTGCGGACATCCAGAGGACCATCGATGAAGCGCCACCAGAGTTTCCTGCCATGGACTGGGCTGCCTTCCAGGCGACCACCACCCAGGCCCTCGGCGCGCTCGACCAGGCACTGGCAGCGCCCGAAGCGTTGAACAACCGCTTGGGTCAATTGGACCCCAACACTGACAACCTAGAAGCAGTGCTGCAAGAGCTGCGCGATATCGTAAAGCAGTTTTCGTTGCAGCCGGTGTTGAGTGCCTTGCAACCATGTGCCAGTGACTTTGACAAGAAGTTTACAGTTAATATGCCCCAGGCGCCACCCGCAACAAATGGCACGCCGCCTTCTAAGCGTCACAAACCAAGTCCCAGCTCCAAGAATGCCGGCGCGATGCAGGCAATTGGACCAAACCAAGAGGCAATGCCAACCGACCTTGCAGCAGTCCTGGATAAACTCGTCGGACTACACGACGTGGGAGCCAAGCGCCAACAATTGCTCACCAGTGCCAACAGCAACCTCCAGCAGCTGGCGCTGGCGCTGATTACTGCCCTGCGTGCTGTGGCAAGAGCGGGAACCACCGACACGGACCATCGCGTGGACGCACTAGAGCAGTGTGCAAAAGGCTTGGATGTGAGTGCACCACCTCCAGCCGAGGCATTGCCCGAGGCCTGGGAGGAGCTGTGTCAAGCGCACAAGAAGCTGAGCCTGCTCGAGCAGAATGGTCTCGAGCAAATTGCTCAGTGGCAACCACCTCCAGACTACGAGTATCAGGATTGGTATCTGACGTTTGTGCACCACGAGTCGCAAGCTCTGATGCAGCAGTTGCAAGACATGATCGACTGGCAGGCCACGACGCTCTCCGTGTTGGACTCGTGCATGAGTCATGTGGACAGCTTGACTCAAGGCGTCGATGATGAATCAGTTGCTGCTCACAAGGAATTGACCACGGTGGAGACTGAGGTTCAAGGTATCAGTGCAGCGTTGCAGCTGGTGCCTGAAGACGTGCGTCCAAGCCTCGAACACAAGCTCCAAGAGAAGAAGGAACGGCTGGATACCTTGCAACAACAATTATCAAATCATTCTCACGTGGACCACGTCGCAGAGCTCGCCCAGCTGCTGCACCAACACTTTCCAGCGCTGCTGGTCTTTCTGCACCCTGAACAGAGCACGCTGGGAGCGCGTCTCCGCACAGTGCTTGGGCCGGACCTTCCAGCCAGCCTGATCTTGGAGGCCATGACCGAAGTGGATCGCACATTGTCGCTCTCCAGCCTGGGCCAGCTTGATCTTCATTACAACCAAAACCACAAGGTGTACAAGGCCCGTGCCGCGCTGAAAGATTCTGGGGAACAAGATTTGGCCGTCAAGGAGTATGCTTTTGCTCGGCAACACAAGCAGGACCAGTGCCGTACATTCCTGCGCGAACTACGCGCCATGCGCCAGCTTCAGCACCCACACATCATCCCGGTCCTCGGCGCGCTCGTGGACGTGCACAGTGGCCACCCCAGCGCCTACTTGGTGCAGCTGTGGTGTACGCAAGGGGATCTGCAGCAGTGGCTCGGTAAGGCGCGCCACATGGCCACCTCAACCGTGATTGCGAGTCTGATGACTCAGCTGCGCACGGCGCTGGCGTTTATGCATAGCAAGGGCTTGGTGCATCGAGATGTCAAGCTGAGCAACATCATGTTGGACGGTGCAGAGGACCAGCCTGTAGTGCGGCTGGGTGATTTCGACATTGCCAAAGCCGCCGCTGAAGCTACGATGTTGCCTTGTACTGCCACCGCGTCGTCGGGTACGGCGGGCTACGTCGCACCGGAGGTGCTTTTCGGCCAGGGTCGAGTAGGCGCGCGCCCGGCACAAGATGCCTTTTCCTTCGGCTGCGTTCTCTACAACACGTACATGTATCCACAAACGGTGCCGCCTGCTCAGTCACGGGGCGATGAGGTCGTGGATCAATGCAGATGGAATTTACCAGCGAGAGTTAGTGTCTGCAGCTTTCCGCACTTGGCGGCTGAGGTCAGTGATGCATTTTTGGCTGGATCAGGCAAGGCCAGCTTATTCTAAGCTCATGTACCTTTTTCCATTGCAGATATGCGATTCGTCGAGTGATTTGTACAAGGAAACACGGGCCTTGCTTGCAACAGATCCGAAACAACGGCCGAGCCTATTGAGCGGCCGGCAGATTGCAGAACGATCTGTCGCGGCCCATGCCGGGCCAGCTATTGACGTTTTGCGCGACGCACCCGAGCTCATCCCCGAGGTGCGTTGCTTGATGATATAATTGCAATAATATTCTTTTATCCTGACAAGCCGACTGATTTGACCCCATTGTGTACTAAGGTGGTTGAGCTGCTACAGCAGCTGAGTGCTGACGGGCAGGGACCAAGCAACGTTGCAGTGCGGCGGGTGGAGCGTGTGCAGAACCCCGTGCTGTGGGAACGGTACAGCGCCAAGCGACGGGAGATGCTGCACCGCCTCACGGGTCAGGAGCACTATGATCGACTTCATACGGCCACGTTGGATGCGCTCTCGGGCTGTCCAGCTTTGCTTCGAGATGCATCCTGTCAAGAGCGCTTGTTGCTCCACGGCATTGCGCCCGTGCGATCACTTCGAGACAAGATTGTGCGCCTGGGCTTTGATCATCGCTTCGCTGGTCGCAGCTCAGGCCACAAGTATGGTCTTGGCGTTTACTTGGCCGACCATCCTAGAAAGGTGTGGTCGAATTGTTGGTGTGCAGGGTTCTACGTGTGTGTCCTCACATTGCTTTATTGGCGCTGTGCGTCTACTTGAACCTGGGTGTAGAGTCACCATTATGCGACGCCTGGAGCAAACGGCGAGCGGATGCTCATTATTACGCGAGCCCTGTTAGGCCATGCCTATGTCCGTCCTTCGCCTCGTTCTCGGGCACTGGCTCCTCCACTGCTGCCCGATGCACCCAACAACGAGCGGTTCGTCGAACAAAATTTTCTGATTCTGGCATGCTGCCCGACGTCTCCTGCCCGACGTCTCCTGCCCGCCTTCTGCCGGTCTTTTGCTCTGACCCGACCCGACTGCTGCGTCCGCCCTTTCTTCTAGATTTGACTCGGTCATCGCGACGCCGCCCAGACGTTTTCACGAGGTGATTATCTTTGAGAATGCTCAAATCTATCCCGAGCTGGTGGTGTACTACACGGCCGATTAGGATGCTCGTGCTGCGTGTTTGTGTGTTTGTGTATTTGTGTGTTTGTGTGTTTGTGTGCTGTCGGCTTGTCCGTTTGTTGCTTTGCCACATGCCACGCAAGGGAAGGGGCCATTGATGAATTGACCTCCGGACGGATCCCAATGTCTGGGTGGGGCATCTAGATCATGACACAGGGCAGTGCTACCCTGTTTCGGTCTGTTTTGGACTCGACACAAGGCCACCCGGGGTTGTGACTTGGTCGGATCAGATTTGATCTGGCTTCCATGGCCTTGCCATCCCTTTCCTGCAAAGTCTCTTGCATGTTCCTCTCTTGGCGTCGCCCGTCCAATAGCCATTTCCTCTCTTTGATGAAGCGGTAACTCACGGGCTCACACGCACCGGANA